>NC_142202.1:18893756-19071256 GCF_049639895.1 Pseudopodoces humilis
ATACAGGACAAAAGAATCCCTGTGCTGGGAGAGATTTTGCCTCTGGCAAGCTTTGAGTGTATGAGCAGATCCCGCGTTCAACAAGTGGGACGCAGCTGAGCTGGAAATAAAGATGGGATGACAGCTTGCTATGCAGCCCTGTAACAATCAGAGGGGATAAAATTTAGCCTTCCACAGTATTCACAAATTAGTTGAAATGCATTTGTAACCTGAATGTTGAATTCTCACCGCATATTCTTCCAGTGTGGAAACATGTGAGTGCCAATGATTGATGAAACCTTGAGACATACAAACACCAAAAGTAAAAGGGGTTGATGTCCCAAAGACTGGAGCAGGATGGCTAAGAAAAGAGAAAAAAAGCAACCCCAGGATATGGGATTCCCTTTCACATACAGTATGGATTCTTGAAGTGCTCCCAAGCTGTCCAACTGGCTGAAGATTAAAGAAGGCTGGGTGGAAGCTCAGTCTCTGCAGACTCTGCCTTGGGTATTGTTTACTTCTATCTGTGGGAGCTAAAGCCACAGCAGACAGAGACACAACAGTGTCCAGTTCACTGGCGCCCATCAGATGGAATGTAATATGAAGGTGAATACTACTGCCTGTCAGCTTTAGATTTGGATAAACCACATGATGTGTGATGGCAGCAGGGAGCCTGTGTGTATTTTATATATATATATATATATATATATATATATATATATATTTAGAACATTACAACCAGAACCAAGAGTCCTTCTGAAACTCCTGGAATTGGTGCAAGAATAGTATAAGATGATTCACCTAAAACTCAGAATTCACTGATTTTTTTTTTCTTTTTTTTGGCAACACTTGACAAAACTAGAGGAAAAATAATTCCGGTAATTTGAGTCTTTTCTTGTAAAATGAAAACCCTGAAAACCTAACAATAATTCTTAACATACATGAACCCCCAATATTTCTTGCAAATGCAAAATTAAGGTGGAATTTTCTTAAGAAGAGTAAAGAAATATTTCCAGGCTACCTTTTCTTACGAAATTTCAATAACTCTTTTCAATATTGTTGTTAACCCAAGCTAGAAACAGAGTTAAATGCTTCAGAATAGAATGCCAAATGGTTTCAGGGAAAAGCGTTCAATCACACTTAAATTTCTTGGAGGATAAAGGTGGGATATATCAATACAGGATAAGAATGATCTATATGTTTTTCCATAACATCTATACATTAAAATCAATGCAAGAGCCTGCTGAGGGGCTGCATTGTGGCACTGCATAGCCAACATAATTTCTGTGCATATCTATTTATCTACACTAAACTCAAACTTGCTGTCATGCAAAAAGTAAAGCATGAGAATATTTAGTGCATGGGGGATAAATTGCCATCCTTTTCTAAGCATTGCATTTGCTACTTATTTGATTTTTTGAAAAGCTTTTATTTATCAAGCAGGAAAACATTTTCAATCTCTTTTTTGTGAACTACTATCTATTACTCTTGCAAAAGCTTACACCACAACCAAGTCACTGTACCTGCCAGGTATTGTTCTGCTTTTTTTTTCCCCTTATCTTTTGGCTCTTGGGCAAAAAGCATGATCCAGCATAATGCAATAAACCATTCAAATAATGACTTTAATTCATTTTCAACAGAGTTAAATGCTTCCCTACATAGCTCCTAGGTTTCTTCACTGGTAATAAGAGCACGATGAATTCACATTTTTTTCATGGAGATGAGAGCTCAAACACATGGAATTGGAGTGCCTGGAAGTTGCTCAGCTGAAAAGGACCTGGGGGTACAGGCTGACAGCTGGCTGAACACGAGCCAGCATGTGCCCTGGTATGCCTGAAGGCCACTGGCATCCTGACCTGTATCAGCAATAGTGTGGCTAACAGAAGCAGGGCAGGGATTGTCCCCCTGTGCTGGGCACTGGTGAGGCCACACCTTGAGTGCAGTTGTGGGTGCAAGGCATTGAGGGCTGGAGCAAGTCTGGAGAAGGGCAACAGAGTTGGGGAAGATGCTGGGGCACAAATGCTGTGAAGAGCAGCTGAGGGAGCTGGGGGTGTTTAGACTGGAGAACAGGAGGTTCAGGAACGAGCCTATCCCTCTCTACGATTGCCTGAAAGGAGCATGTAGCCAGGTGGAGGTCAGTCTCTTCTCACAGGTAACAAGTGACAGAGTGAGAGGAAATGGTCTCAAGTTAGCCAGGGGAGTTTAAGTTAGATATTAGGAAAAGTTTCTTCACCAGAAGTCAGGCATTGGAACAGGCTGCCCATGGAAGTGGTGGAGTCACCATCTCTGGAAGCTTCAAAAAGCATGTGTGGAAGCAGCATTGGTGATATGGTTTAGTGTGAACACAGCAGTGTTGGGTTGATTGTTAGACTCAATCTTAGACCTTAATGATTCTATACTTCTGTATAAGGCACGATGATGGAACAAAAACAGAATTCCAGCTTTTGTTTTGGAGACACACAAGATCTAAACAAGAGAAGGAGGCATAGCAGGGAACTCACTGCAGTCTTCAACATCTTCATGAGAGGAAGTGGAGAGGCAGGTATGGATCTCTTCACTCTCGTGGCCAATGAGAGGACCCAAGAGAATGGCCTGAAGCTCAGAAGGGATGTTTATGTTGGATATCAGGAAAAGGTTTTTCACCCAGAGGATGGCTGGGCACTGGAATAGGCTTCCCAGCAAAGTGGTCACAGCACCAGGCAGCCTGACAGAGCTCAAGAAACTTTTGGACAGCACTCTCAGGCACATACTGTGACTCTTGCGTGCTGTGCAGGGCTGGGAGTTGAACTCAGTGATCCTTGTGGGCCCTTCCAACTGAGCTTATTCTATGATTCTATGATTCTATAAGTTATGTTCCATGAACCTAAGAAAAAGCTTATTTCTTTTGGTGTGTGGGCCTTCCAAATTCTAAGTGCCTGCAAGCCAGCATGGAACTACTTCCAAATTACTTAACTAAGTAATTGCACAGTGCTATCCGAGTACTTATTTCTTAATTACTGGGTCCAGAGCAGCCTGGGAAAAAAGCCGCCAATACATAGAGCAGCGTGGAATTGCACTTACTTCTCTTGGGTCTGAGTTAACTCATGCACAGCAATGATAGGGAACTCAAAATTTGCTTCTACGTTACCAAAAGATAACACATCAATGAACAGTAAAACCTACTATCCCATCAATATGGACATGTGAAAGTAAGTGGAGAATGAAGAAGGTGATGTTTTATGAGTACAGTAACTTCCAGAGTTTTAAATACGTATCATAGGAGCACTAGAAAATCTGAGACCTAAACATTTTCCTTGTTACTAAGAGATGGGAATTAGGCTGTGCACAACCAAATAAATAAATAAATAAACAAATAAGTTTTCACTCTGTTTCCTGACAAGATGTATTGCTCCTCCTATGTGCTTGGACAATCTGGTGCAGTGCCTCTAATGAGTCACTGGTACTAGTCCCACATTTGGAGACCATCCCCACTCTCTGCACCGGGGGACCTGCTCTGCACATCTGGGAAGCGTAGCGTGCCTCCCATTAGCATGGTTTTAATTGCCAGTTGAAAGCACACAGCTCCTCGCAGAACCAGACCTGAACAAGTGTCCATAATATAAAACATGGGAAAGCAATTTGCCTCCAAAACATTAGTATGAACTGCTAAGTAATCTATTACAGCAAAAAACACAGAACATTAGCACATGTTGGAAGGAGCAAGCCAAGCACACCGTACCTTTTAAATCAAAGCAATAGGTTCCCGAGGAATGGTGTGCACATGCAACAAGGCTCATCACTTAGACCTGTCATCTCCCCAGACATATGGCTATCCATGGACTGTATGGTTCAGGCTGTAACTCATTAAATAGTATTCTTTTTTTGTGACTTTTTTATTTTTTTTTTATCCTTTAGGTTACTGGACATACAAAGCCACTGGGGTGAAGCTGTAATACAATAAGGGGTGAAAAAGTTTGAGGCAAAGTATGGTGTTCATAAACTGCTGACAAGCACTACAGATAGACCAGTCCATTTTTTGTGGTTGTTGTTACTGCTGCTTCTAACCATCAGCTAGGAATCAATGTAGTGTTGGTCTAACCCTGGCAATATGTCCAGAACTTGTTTGATTGGCTGGTGTCATTTCTCCATCCCTGGTCCAGTCATGACCCTGAAAAAGAAATGCTCATATGTAAGGCCAGTCATGATCAAATTGTTGCCTAACTCATCTTTCTCTCTTTTCTGGTCCATATTTCAAAGCTTAGTACTCTATTCAATGTATTGGATTTGTTCTTGTACAAGCACCCAGGGGAGAAAATGTCAGGGTACATAATCAAAGAATATATACTGTCAGCTTTAAAAAAAATGAAAATTATGAGTTAAGCCTGAAAAATCATGAGATCAGTGTGGAAATTATGAGGGCTTCTGTCAGTATGTTAATAATATGTTTGTGTTCATTGCATGTGATACCTTATTTCTGACATTTTAAAATTACTTTTTCAGACAACTCCTCTCCCCATGCCTCCCACAAATGCTCAGCTCAACATGTTTTTCTGTGTTATTACATGCATGAAGCAGAGCTCCAAACAACAAGTAGGTTGGTGAGGAGAAAAAGGCTATTCTTACAGTAAATCTGAAAGATTTACAGAACACGCTGCTACAGGTTGCACTTCACCACAGCAGCCTCTGTTCCTGCAGCACCGTTGCCCAAGATCAGACACCCATTACACACAGTTCTCCCTGCTTCCCTGAGTTTGCTAGAATACTGGGAAGTGGGATTTCAAAGCATGGATGAAAAGACAGATTCCTGTCTTCTTCAGCAGGTGGGCAGGTGTTTACAAGAGCTCCCAAAGAAGATGAGAGAAGCTGAGAAACTTATTCCATGAATGTTTATGTGACAAGAGATGATTCTAAAAGTCTGCCCTTGAGATACTTCGTGTTTGTGATCCACACTCTCATTCAATGGCACAGAACTTGGTACAGCCCATGGGTTATAACAATTAATATAGTAGAGTGCTTGAAATGAAAGCAAAGGTCCTCAGGCAATACCATGATTCCAGCGCCCGGAGTGAGAGTCAGCATCATGAGATTCCAAATAAAACTGAGAGCAGGAAACAATAAATACAGGTGGGGATTGATCCTCATCAGTATTCAGCCAGGGACAGAAGAAATCCTTTAGGGCTACACTGTGACAGCTAAGACTGCAGCGATAGTGTTCTGCACTTCCTAGAGATTCGTGCAAAGAAGATATTTCTCTGAGGTGTCATAGGCATGTTCTGTTCTTTTCCTTCTGTGTAAGAGTGGCCCTCTAAAATCAACATGTACTGGTAGTTCCTGACCTTTCTAGGATTGGCCACGATGGCCAGAGGCTGGGAGGGGGCCAAGCCTACACCCATTCCCTGACCTTGCACGTCTGCTGTAAGGAGAAATCCTCTCCCAGCAATCAGGGTCCAAGGACTGCTTAACACATACAGTGTAATAAGGAGATTTCCTAACTCTTCTTACTCCTGAAGTCTTTCAATCCAAGTCACAAGAGTTATTAGAAAGCTGAACTTATTATTCTCATTCCTTTCTCCTTAAAAGTTTAATTCATATAGTCCTCTACAAAAGGCAAGTTTTCTCCCTCCAGTGCAAAAATGGTATAATGTGCTGCAGAACAAATTTCACAAAATTAATCATAAGCAAAGACTCAACCATGTGACTTCTGCATAATCCTGTACATCAGCATGTCCTGATAAGCTAAGCTGTGATCTCGGGTTTTAAAGCCATTCATTTTAAAGACTAAGCATTTGATTCCTTCTCACTGAGCTCTCTGAAGAGATAACTGGCATCAGTTTTCTTTGCATCTTTGCAGTTGTTGCAACCTCATTATTCTTTGAATTATCTTGGCAGTCACTCATTTTTTAGGTTTAGTTGGTGCCATCTCGTCTGTAGAGTACTACTGTGGTGAGCAAAACACAAAGAAAGGTCACAGCATAAAAGCAAGACAGTCTCCATCTTCTAGCATTTGTAGGACTCCCTTTATTTCATAATTGTTCATTTTCTGCTACTTGCTTTTGTTCCTTGGCAGTTGCATGATTTCATCCTGCCCATGCAGCTCATGTGAATGTCCTGTGAATGCTAGAAAAGTCCCCTTTCTTCCTTCATGTTTTTACCATTTCTCCTGGAGTTCTGTAATTGGGGTGAGGTAGCACACCCTCATGACTCAAACCAGCTAATCTCCAAAAGCACAATAACCAAGAAGCCTAGCATACATTGCCTTGTCTCTAGAAGCTGATATTCAGCAATGAGCTATGAGAGGATTTAAGTAAAAGATTTTGCCCTCCTCCCCCCACCCTGTCGTCCTTTAGAAAATAAATGTCTGATTCATGCAAAAGTAATGTATGAACCATTTGCACTGCATTAAAAAAAATCTGCTTGTTATTCTGAGACAATTCTGCCTTCTTCTGCCTGGAATCACACTGCTCTGCTTCAGATAACTCAGGGGTGAGCCAAAAATACATGGTGGTATTTGCCAAAACATAGAAGCTAAAATTACACGAATGTCAGGATGAAAATGGGGAGAACACAGTTTCTAATGGGCTTTGGAGCAACTGCGAGGGCAGGAGCAACATTCCTGCAACAACTGCTTCCCAGTGGCCGGTATCACTTCTGTAGATGCAGTCACTGTCATTAAATGCTGCGCTAGCACTTGCCAGCAGCGTCTGCTGCGGAGCGGTATCAGCACGACCGCAGCATTCCACTGCACTTAAAATAGAAATTAGCAGCGGTAGGTTCATTCTTCTGGCCCGAGGGTGGCTAACAGTCGCTGGCCATTGCAAGGGCACTGGATGGGACACGGCTCCTTTGTTCCCTGTCTGTGGGAACAGGGAGGACGCGGCTGTGTTTGGGCCCTCTGGGAGATCTGCACCCCTACTTCCCCTGTCCAGCTCTGAGTCCTGTCAGATGGAAACTGCACTGGTTGCCCACCAATATTTGTGAAATGCCTTTCCCTCGTGAGATGCAAGGATCTCCAGAAATATAAAGCATTAGTAATGCAGACTACTGCGTAGACATGCTTGACCTCCTCTTGTTTTCTGTGTTTAATTTCCAGCTGAATTCAGTGGGTTTTCAACATATGCTTAAGGTTAAACAGGCTTAAAGACCATTTTTTGAATTGTGATGCCTTCTAAATTAGGAGCCCCATTAATTGCTCATCTTGCAGAATGGAATTTAATTTATTTGGCATATTCTAAATCACTTTCCAGGAATAAGTTAAATTCTGATTACATGCATTCCCAAATTATAAAACTCCTTTAGCACAGATTGCTTTCTTCTTTGTAAATCCCTGTTGGATTCATGAGCTCTCATTTCATTTCACTTCTCTTTATATATTTTTAAGCCTCTGAGGTCTAAGTTCACTTCTGAAGTCAAATGGGTGAAATGCTGTTGACTTTCTGGCAATTCTGAAAGTGACAATTTTCTCTATCACATAAATTACCATATTTCCTGTTATTTATTTTATGATACTGGTATTTCACTCACACAATTTTTCTGTACCCATAAAATTTTCCAGCTGGGATATAATTTTCTAATCCTTCTGTAAGCCCATGTATTTTGTTTCACCTCTTAAAGAAATTTAATATTGTCAATCTGCAGTATTCTCTCTTGGAGACAGATGATCTAAAGTTTTCTTCTCGGTAAAGAAATCATTGGCATACAACCCATTTGCACACATAACACCTTAGAATGAGGAAGGTGCTATGGTTTAAGTTATTTTCATGTGAAATCATCATGTGTGAACTTCTTGTGGTTGAAAATAGCCTTCTTTTCCATGCAAGAAAGGAAAGTGTGGGTATCCCCAGAGTTCTTCAGCAAGGCTAGGAACAAAAGACAGTCATGGTCACATTGAGTTAAAAAAAAAAAAAAAGTCTAGAATTTTATTTTCTAATAGCTGAGAAAGTATAAAGCCCTTTTTCCACCCCCCATTTTTTCCCAGTGGAGCAGTGAAGTAGATACAGTCAGAGGCCATGCAAGAACAAAACCAGAGGCATCATGTGGATAAAGTTATATGTTGATAATAAGTCATGTGATGCTATTTTTTTTATTGACAGATCAAAATGAGAATAATTTCTCTTTGCTAGGTCAGTATTTCTTGTAGCTTTATGGTACAGGACTTATTTGGCCATGAAACAACTTTGCATTTCAATTTATTCTGTATGTGGTAGGAGTTTACCTGAAATCTTGATTTATTTTTTTCCACTAACAAGAAATTTCTGGCTTAATTTTTCTTTTTGCTTCATTAGAAAATAAAACCATTTTGTCACTCATCCTCAATACTTTTACATCATCCTGAGAAAAGCTGATTTGGTAAATCACTTAGTGGTGGTAAATTTATTAGCCTGATACTACAAAACTATTTGAGAGCACTCAGCTAACAATGATCCAAACATGTTCTTTGTCAAGGCTACAACTCACTCACATAGCTGAGACAATGAAGAGAGAAGGCAGGGAGAGTCAGGATTAGGGATGAAATGTTTTCTTGAAAGGGCTGCCTACCTCCCCTGCCTCCTGGCACACTGTAATAGGGAGCTGTGACCGAAGTGCTGAGTGCTGCAGCAGTGATATATTTGCATTTCACCAAATAATATTAGATACATATGGTGCCCTTCACTTTGAGACTTTACCCAAATATTTCTGAAACCTTAGGCCAGGGTTTTTTTTCCTTAGAAAAGATACTTCACACTAGTTTCACTGTGTTAATTCCGTGGAAGAATCTCCAATTGTTCCAGGAGTAAGAGAAGAGGATTAGGTCTCAGCCTGCTCCTCAAATAATTTTTCTTGATGGGTCGTGGAGATACGCAAGGCTGCTTTAAATTAATTATCTCAGGTACCAGAAGCAATCTAGCCAGAACAGCATGCAGTACCATACAGGCTAATATATATTTGCAAGAAGCAAAAGTTACTTTTCTTTAGTATTTTGTATCTAACACTGTGGAACATTTTGCAATTCCAATTAAATGTAGCATTTTAAGATTATAATAAACATTTTGCTCACTTAGAACCTTGAAAACGTGCTCCAGCTTGCAGCAGCTTATCTCAAGGCAGCAGCGTGCAAAACCCAAAGGTAATAAAATATTTAAAATTCCCTTCAAGTTCATGCCCTTGTTAGTAAACGATTTTAACAAAATAAACGGAAGTGGAATTTTGAAGAATCAAAAATATTTAATTCTGGATTGGTTTTACTGAGTTTTTTTAATTACTGATTGATTTATTTAAAACTTATGTATCTGATCACTCACTGGAACACCGAATTTCAAGCTACATAAAGTATTTCCAGTGGACCGAAAAATGCACTCCTTTGTCTTATTTCTGTGTGCGATTCACACATCATCAAAATACGTCATCAGTACCACTGAGTTGCCATCGCGGAGCCGCCCAGCTCAATCCAAAGCCCCTCTCACCTCCAGCAGCTCTTTGAAGCCAAAGAAAGACGCAGAGGGATTTTTAGGGAGCCTGGGACAGCAGAGGGTAGAGGCTTTGGAAGAGGAAGGTGGGGAAAAGCAGGACAGGGAGGGTGTTTCACCAGGTGGAAATGAGGAGCATCCTGCTGCTCTCACTAATTCCTTAAGGCAAGTGCTACCTCCAGAACATAACAAATAAATAACAATAGACACTGCTCTCTTCAACGCCCTGGAAGAGTCACTGGGTCAAGTCAGCTGAGAAATTAAAAAACCCTTCTGAACTTGCAGGAAAGAAGCTAAACTCAGGAAATCTTTCCAATATCTGTCCTTTATGGCATGACTGTAGAAATACACATTTTATCCCTTGAGGCATTAAATTGTCCTCTGAATAATATTGTTCACAGAAGGAAATCATCTGTTAAATGCCTTGTAACAAAGCAGTATTTGGCTTGTGCAGTATTCTCAAAGATATGTAGACTTTTTATGGTAGACAGAATATTAATATATGAAATTGTAATAATGATTTATTAATTAACTCAGACTGTCATCACAATTTTATATAGCTAATTTAAATGGCAACCACACTGAGGTCTGTTTTGTCTCATGCTCTCCCGTTCAGAAAAATCAAGCAGAGACACTTTGTTGGCCATCTGAGATACTTTTATCTTTGCCTTCAAGGGCCCTGGGGGAATGGAAGCAGGGAAAGAATATGGAAAGAGGATTTGTACCTCATGACTTTGAGACTTTCCTTCAAGCCCTGAATTTTTTCCCCCTCCCTTTTCCTATTCAATAAGACATCAAGAGAGAAAGCGTGCAAGAGGAGTGGAAGAGGAGACAGAGAGAGAGAGAGGAGGGAGCATTGATTTAAACATTTTCCAGTATCTGAAGACACAAAGCAAAATAATTATCTTTTAAGATTTTCTGAGCCAGAATTAGAGATGGATTTTTCAAACTACAAAATAAAGAAAGCAACTCAGGTTTTCAGGCATTTACAGCAATCATCTCCAATCAGTAATTAAAATAAAACAAGGTAAGAAAGAAGCTTCGGTACACAGGGAAGCAGTGTCCCTAAAAACATCCAGCTGTATAGCAAAGAGTATTTGCAGAAACAGATGCTAAGTCAATTAATTCAATACCCTTCAAAATACCATGCTTGCCAAAGCAGAAAACAAGGAGAGAGTTTATCATGTCACAGCTCATACCTAAAATGTATTCTAAAAATTTTCAGAGTGTTCCTTGGAGACCCAAAAATGACTTTTGCTCTTTAGAAGTTACTGAAGATATATAAGGGCAATGAATGCTGAATTATCAAATAGGATCTACTGGTCTGCCATGAAATCACTTTATAGTCGTCACTTAAGTCCAAGTTCACCTTTAATTTCAATTTGACAAGGTTTAGCAGAGAACTGAAGAATGAAGCAGGTAAATGAGAGTAGACAAGTGGGATGAGTAGGGAAAACACACATACTCTCATCAGTTGCATCCATAGGTTCCCACTTGCAAAGAAAGCAAGAACTGGAGCTTGTTTTCAGTGCTTCATCCAACCAAGGAGCAGAAAAGGCAAATATTCACTTTGGAAGAAGGTACCCATTATATTTTTCCCTACAATATTCAAAACTATATTAATTTAGGATTAAAAAGAGAAATGCCACAAAGCAAATGAGCAAACTGAAGGCATTGTTGGAGACATGTATAGTTGCTTTGCATTAATGAAATATCCTGCAGTGTCAGGGACTGCGTGGCACTGCTTTGTTCCATCTTTCCCCTTTTGGGGCTGTGGTGCTCAAGATTGTCTCTTTTCTATTGCATGGTCTAACAAACAAAATCATAGATGGTTAAAGCATCCCACAGATTTGTACTTTGTCAGTAACCTCTTCCCACATTGTAACAATTTGTTACTCAAGTGTAAATCTGATACTTTTGGCTTGAAAACAAAGTGTTAGGCAATCTGCAAACGTGAGCTCATTACTTTGGGCAAGGTGAAAAGGGTCTCTGATGTGGTATACTCATTGTTGGCCTCTCCGATATTAGTCAAAATTCTGTGAGGAAACAGTGTTTAACATGGTTTCTATTTTCCTTTTTGTTAGCCTTTTTTCTATCTCTGACTCTTTTACACTTTGGTATGTGCCACTCTTTTTAGTTTTTGGGGGTTTGTGTTTTTTTGTTTGTTTGTTTTTTAGTGAGTATGTGTTTCGATTCAGACTTCTAGCAAGTATTATCAAGCAGCTGTGTCTTGTGGGGAGTCTGTGACAAATTTCAGTGAGGAGGGGTTTTATTTCACCATTTCCCATACTCTACCCTTGAGTTCCCCTGGCTTTGTGTAGTCTTCTCTAGGAGCAAACATTTACAGATACAATTAAAACTCCCCAAAAACAACAAGTAGGCAGAAGTAGGAAGAAGATGGGCAGTACTGAACATCCTATATCTATATGGAGGCAGGCTGAGAGCGCAGGGACTTGACAGTCCTTGTGGCTGGCAAGTGCAGCCCTGGATGTGATGGGAAGACAACCCACAGGCCTTTTGTTTTTCAGGCTTTCCCTTTGGCAGGCACCAAGTCTTAGTTCTTCATTATCCTTGCAGTCTGTGCAGCTCCTGCTCTCTGTATGGCTCTGACGAGTTAGCACTGAGCTCACTGGCCCGGCAGGAGAGAGGGAGCTGCTGTTTCTGTGCTTTGCTTTAGCACTGCACCTTTTAACTTAGAAAGGGTGGTGTCACTCACCAACAAACTTCTTCCTAAGAAAGGACGAAAAACTCATCAAAGCTAAAATTCATACCAGCTGCAAGAAAAATAACATTTCCTGAAAGCAAAAATATTGGTGAAACCTGTTCAGATTCTACTCAGGTCATCTACTAGCACTCAAGGGGTTTTTCACATATCAGACAATGCAAAGAACATGTATTTTGAGGCACTGAGGCAGGTTGCCCAGAGAATTTGTGGATTCCCCATCTCTGGCAGTGTTCAAGGCCAGTCTGGACTGGCCATTGAGAAACCTGGTCTAGTGGAAGGTGTCTCTGTCCATGCCAGGGGGTTGGAACCAGATGATCTTGAAGGTCTTTTTCAATCCAAAGCATCCTCTGATCCATTCTATGATTCTACATTCCACCTCCACCAATGAACATCTCAAGCTTTCTTAAATCCTTTTAAAGATACACAAAGAGGTGCAAAATTAATGTATCTGGATAAATCTTGTGGATTCTGATCAAAATCCTAGAGTAAAGAAGTCTTTATTCATGCTTTTGCTTGGCTCTCAGTTCTGGGTTTCTGTTGCTGTTATTTTTGTTGCTGTTTAAAAAAACAACCAACCAACCAACCAACCAAAAAAAATCCAGCAAACAAGCAAACAAATGAAACCTTGCCATGAACTTTGAGTTGGAACTTTTTTTTAATTTTAACTCATATGTTTCCATATTCACTCTGTTGTACCTTTTTGTAACCAGGTCTACAAACTAAGACATAAACTGAGGATATTTTTTTTTAGCTCACAATATAGCCGGGAAAATAAAGTCTAAACTCATTATTGGAATCCTGTTAAACAGGACCACTGACCCTGCAGACTTGTTACACACAGGTTCTTTCTCACTGGGTCCCAGGCTTATCAGATAGCGACAACAGCCACAGCTGGCCAGCCTTAGGTAAGCCAGTTAGCCAGACATCTTTTTGTCTGACCTCCAAGTTCTTCAAGCCCAGAATGAAGTCATCATTCTGGCAAACTGGGAGAGAGAGGACCCCAGTGTCAAAATCACTCAACTCTTACTGTGATTGGAAAGGTCTGAGAAGAACTGAAAGTCAGCAAAGCCTCAGATGTCTTCCGTGGAGACGTCTCAGTGAGGAAGATTGCTGAGACAGAACTACTGCACAAGGCATGACTTTTCCTAACCGGTTAACTGAGAGTCAGTGAACTTGGATCAGATGCTGGCAGTAGACACCCTTACACATTAATCATTTTCCAGCACCTTGAAGCACAAAAACATGTCACTAATAGCACACATGCCTGATATTTAGGTTATTAAAAATAGGAAACACCTGTGGTAACTCTGTGGGGCTTGGCTCCTGGATGTGGACTGCTGAAATAAACAGCACCACAAGAGTAGAGGGGTTCCTTTAAAGCCTGTGGGTTCCAGAGGTCTGCCATCTCTTCTCCTGCCTAAAATTGTAGAGTCTGGGGAGGATGGAAGGATAAGATAGAAGAGGTAGGAGGATAGGAGCTTGAACTGTACAGCTCCCTCTCAAAGCACTATTTAAAAAATTGTCTTAGCTCTGGAAAATGAGTGTCTGAGATACAGTGCAGACTATGATGAACTGAAGTATTTCAAATCCAAGAACAGCTTCAAGAGGAGTGTGGAGACTCTGTGACTTTGCAAGTAGGAAATGGCCAAGAGTTCAGGCTAGGAAGAGATTTGGAGAGAGGTCATTTCTGCCAGTCTCAGGTTCCAGACCAGGAATAGTTTGGACTCCTTCTAAGACCTGGGGAAACAAAGAGAGAAACAGAGTTTAAATGAAAACCTAGGTATAGGAAAAATACCGGAAATTACAGAAAGGAATCATCAAAGAAAGGGCCTCTGGTTTTTTTTTCAGTGAGACCTTTATGAAAGCAGATTGTTTTTCAGCTGCTGTACCTGCAGAGGAGCTGAGGGGTGGTCGCAGTGCAGCACCACACCACAAGATGGCAAGAATCAGAAGCTGACCTCAAACCAGAATTCAGAGAGAGCAATGCAATTACTTTAAAACTTGAGAATTCAAACTACCAAAAATGTAATGTTAATGAAACTTGGGTTTGTTACAGAAGATAAGTGTTTCAGGTTTTTCTTTGCTCTTTGGCCTCTGGGTCTTCACACCAAATCTCACCCTTAATGACACCTCATACACAGAAGTGACAAATACCCTCTGCAGTACAATGTGTCCTCCTAAGTATCTCTTTTTTGTTTGAAGACACGTAAGAAAAACTTGGTTTTTGCCACTACTTATCATCTTAGTTTCTTTTTACCTACAATGCTACTCTTAATTTGTTTTTCTTTTTTTTTTCTTGTCATACTTTTTCTAGTACTCACCTGAACTATTAATTTAATAAATTCTCATATTTTTTAACAGCCTTCTCAAGTCCATGGGTTTACTTGCTCTGTCCCAAGATTTTCCTTTTTCTCTCCAATGCCAAGTGAAAGACCTCTCCTTTGGTCTTTAGGGGGGTGCTGAGTCCAAGCTAAGAGCAATCACTTGTCCGATTGGTATCTGAGCTATGAAAGTTCCAGGGGACATTTTAAACAGCCACAGCACCATCCATGGCTTCAGTGTAGGTCTTTGGGACAAATGTGTACACTGCAAACAGAGCAAGCCCACACAGCTTTGAGATTCTTGGTCCTGCTCTATAGAGCAGTTGCATTAGAGCATCTCTTGCAGTCTGCTTCCAGTGGTACAGTCTGGTGATCAGCAGCTGTGCTCACAGAGCCCACACAGAGCCCAAACACCACGGAGGAGCTGCTCTCCACCCCCTGGCATGGATTGGGGCTGAAATGAATTGACAGGCCAGTGTTAGACAGTTTGCACAGTGGTATGTGTTCTACAGTCAACAAAGACAGGAGATACTCTGCAGCCGGCAGGTTTGGCCGGCTCCACATTTACATGCAAAATACTGCTCTTGATGAGGTTGGACTATACGACCTGCCGAGGTGTTTTCCAGCCTCATTTATTCTATAAGTCTATGAAAACTGCATTAAAATTGCATTAATAAAAACACAAGGATTCATTCCCTAGAAAGCATTCAATTCATTCAAACTACTTGATTTCTTCTTAATAACCTCAGCGGGGGAATTTCTGAGAACTCTGAACCCGAAATTTATCCCACGTCTGCTTCCACAGGTGACAAATGCTGGAGCAGGAACAGGATCCAGCCCTCCCTGAGCCGGACTTTGCAGCCCTGAGGTCCCTCTGGGCAGGACAAGGCTCCGGGAGATGTCCCGTGGGATGCAGCGGCCCTCCAAGGAGCGCTGCCCACGCTGCGGGTCTGTGTAAGGGCTCAGGAATCCGGCACTGGGGCTGGTCCCCAGCCCAAAACAAATACAATTGGAGCACTTCAAACACCTCGCCCCCTTTGTCAGCATCGAGCGACTGCAGCCTTTATTGGTGTGCCAGCCTTTTCACATCGCCTGAAAGTTTCAAACAACTTCATAGCCATGGGAGTGCTAATTAAAACATTCAGCAGTTTTACTGTCTGAGCAGTGTAAATATGATGTAAAAAGAAAATTAAAGAGCATTTACACAGATGCATACTTGTTCATTGTAGCTATAAAATCTAGCTGCAGGGACCTGGCAAGAGCAGGAGTCTCTTATTCTTCAAAACAAGTTATTCAGCAAAAAATTAGACACCGAGCTTTAGCTTGGAAGAGTTATTCTTTGTTAGCTTCATTTTTTATTCATTCCTCCAAAGCCACACTTCCCCACTTTTTTTTTGGTTTATAAAACTGGTCACTCAATTTACTGCTGAAATGGGTTAAGGGATGATTTGAAACAAAATATTTGTTTCACACTCTTGAGGTCACAATCCACATAACAAAACTTTTTTCCCTTCTACTCATACAGCAGCCAGCTTTAGACAGTGAATCCCAGTCACAGGGAGTAAAATCCCCTGAAACCTCAGCCACAGGTTATGCCTAGGATAGGGAAGGCATTCTGGGGAATCTTATTTTCCAGCGTTGGTTGATGCTTCAGTCTGGGATTTCAAGAACACTGACTACAGTTGTTTACACTGCAAAGAAAGGAGCTTTTTGATCAGGGGAAGCTGAGTCACTGCTCCCTGTTAGTTTTATCATTTTGCAGAGAGCGAGAGCTGATGCCTGATCTTTCTCTGACCTTTTATTCAAACTTTCTTTTCTACATTCCCAGGCTGTTATATTCTGTTTAATCATGTCTCTTTGATTTTCAGAAGAATCAGATACTTTTTTTTTTGGTGTTACATGATGTCATAGACAAAAGCAGCATTAATCCCATGAGGTTACCCTCCGGTCAGAACGGTTCACTGAGAGGATGAGGCTCAGTCCTAGATATTTTTTTCTGGGTCCTGAGCTATTTTCAGGACTGGGGAGAGGGAAGGGGGGGGGGAACTGGTTTTTGTTTTGTTTTGTTTTCCCACAGACATCATAAGACAAACAGACCATGGGTCAGGTAAAGTAAGCAACAGACTGCAAAACCATTGCCAAAAATTGTAACCACCCTATCATCTCTGAAGGAAAAAAAAATCATTTAAGAGACACATGTTAATAATATTGAATTCAAAACACTTGCTTTGACATCCAGATGTTGTAAAGTGCCATATCCTGATTAAGAAAACTATTTTCTGGTCTTTCAGATCTTCCTTCCTTGTTTTGATCACAAACCAAGTTTTGGAGAAAATTTTTCCCACTACTGTCCACTGATCACATCACTGAAGTATTTCAAAATTTTAGCGTGCTTCCTATAAGGAAAAAATGGGAAGCATAACCACAAATATTTATGTTAGTGTCAGTGCTTATTATTGGAAGCTCAGTCCAGTCTGCTGCAGTGCCAGTGCAAGAACACACCATCAGATATGGCAGCCAGCTCCGCCAGGCAGTTCAGGACAATAACACACACAATCTTTATAACCTGGAAAAGACACAGGGTATCCTCAATGGGAAGGTGTGGGAGACATGCAGAAATGTCCCCACTTGCAATTGCTTCTAGTGTGAAGACTTTGGAAATGCATGGCACTGTTAGCAACAGGCATGAGCTGGCTTAGGAACACCTTGCTTGTGGAAAAAATGAGAGCCCCGGATTTTTGGTGTCAGTTCCTTTGGAGCAGGTGCTTCCACTAGCGATGCTCTATAGCATCCAGGTGTCTGCTGTCTGATATTGTACCAGGACCCAGAATTTTCCTGTGAGACGGTGGGGAGGGAGAAGGGAATTTTGGGGAGAAGGGATTTAGGCCACCATACCTTAAAGCCTGCTTGTCTTCCACTACTTTCTAAAGGTAGAAGGGGTAGGTGGTGAAATTACCAAGTTCATAAAATTTAATTAACTGATAAGATGGGGGCTCTCTTTTTGAGGGGAAAGAGTTCCTAGTGATCATGATGCCAGTGCAGGGTTCCCTTTACAGAGCAGGCAATCTGTGTTTCCCTAGCTGAGTTCTGTGTGCTCTTCTTGTGGCTGTCCTTCCTTGTGGGGCTTGCATTGCCCATAATAATGATATGAAAGAAAAGGCATTACTAAGAAAAGAAAGAATTTCTTTTCTTTCATTACTATGAAAGAAAAGAACATCACTAAGTTCTATTAATAGATAGTAGATAATAATAGTTAGTATTAATTGGGAATGCAATTATCTAAGATAAATAAGTTAAGGATAGAAGGCTCAGTAATGTTTCCACTAGTCTTCCCATTTTTCTGTTTTCCTTTAAATACGTCAGCTGAGGTACCACTGTTATTTCTGTGACAAAAGATCCTCATTATAGTTTTACTGCTGTCATTGTAGTCCTACTGCTTACTGTATTTAATAAATAAAGCCTTACAACAATAAGGAGAGTCTATTCACTCACTGTCTCAGGCTGCTTTGTGACAATGTACTCAGTACAAAAGAAAGCCTCTTGTTTCCTCTTCCCAGGTGGATAATCTCTTTTCAGCTGGGAAAATAGAGACCTTTCTATCATCAAAAGTTTTTGAGGAGCTAACTACCTCAAAATTATTGAAATAAGAACAACAAAGACAGACAGTGTCTCAGCCTAAACAAAAATCCAAGTCTGAGGTGTGGTCAAGAAGACAATTCAAGTTCTCCCCATTCCCAGATGAAAGCTGTAACCACAACCATATTCAAATTCCTTATTTATTATATTCTGGTACATTCTCACCTATCAATGAAGCAGCTTCATTTTCTGGAATTTTAAGGATTATGACGCATTTCAGTTTCTTCCTTTATGGGAAAGACACATTACAAATATTGGGCAACATCTTGCAAACTCTTGTCCTAACCTAACACGACTGAGCAGTGTGGGAGGAGGAAGTAATGACTTCCCCCTGACCTGAGTAGCTGACATGAAGTCTGCCAAGAATCACAGCCTCTTTTCTCCAGGGAACACAGGAGCAACTCTTCAGAGAGGAGGCGGGGAAGGCAGGGGGCAAAGGGGGGGCTCAGAAGCATGTCTCTGCCCCCTCCTGTGCTCCATGTGGCAGAAGAGAGTGGCTGCAGCACTTAAAAAGAAGTAATAAATTCCCCCCCGCACCTTCTTCCCCCGCAGGTAGTTTGCTTGCGAAGGGTTGGGCAGTGCAGCCTTCTCGGGCTGGTACCATTCTGCAGTGCCCACAACCTGGGGTAGCATATAAAACGCAGAGTCTAGCCCTTTTGGAAAAGAAAAGATTTCCTGTGTGGACAGAAAGACAGAGCTGTAAGGATGGAATTTCACAACAGAACAAAAATAAAACACAGCATTGGTCCAGAATTTCTCAATTTTTATTCTAAACAGCAATAAACCCACCTCCCAAACCCCAGTCCGGACAAAATACTAGCATTCCCTCCACTCTGGTTACAGCTCACATCCCTCTTAATACCTCTTGCTCTGCCACGAACTATTTGTATAAGAAAGGCTTATGTTTGAACTGGAATTGGCACAAATAATTACCCATTGGATATTCCGTTTCTGCAGAAATCTGATCTCTTTCAGTGCTTCACAAATCACAGAATCCACTGAGGACAGAAGCCTGTGTTTTCTTCTCCTCCAAAGAGAATAAAAAATCTGCAGTAACCCTGACAGCTTCCTGTAGTGTGGCTCTCACAGCTTATTCCAGATGAGCCGAACATTAAACTTGCCATAAAAATGTTATGATGGGAGGATGTATCTCCCACAGTACTCAGAAATTATGTAGTGAGTTCTACCATCATCACCCCCAGGTTGTAACCATTTCCCAGCTCTTCTGAAAAGCGAACGCAGTAAGAACCGACTTTAAAAAACCGGACCACAACAACGACAAGTAATAGAAATAATTATCGCAGGCGGCAAAAATGACGGAAGCAGAAGCGGGCGCTGTTTCTGGGTGCTTGGGGGACGAGCTGCCCTCCCTCGGGGCTCTCCCGAGGCTGTGCCTGCCGGCAGGACCGCAGGGAGGCCGGTCCCGCAGGAGGGAGGATGCGCTGCATCCCCGCTGCACCTCGGGCTCGCTGGGATGCCCGAGTCAGCCGGGCTCCTCTCCGCACCTCTAAGGGGAGGTGCGCTGCCCCTGCCCGCTCCCGGCTGGCCAGGATGCCCGGCAGGAACACCAGCCTTCGCTGATGGCCGGGAACATCCAGCTGCTGACATCTGTCAGGCTGCCTCTGATTTCACCAGCGATCGCCAGCAGAGCATCTGCCCCCTACGGTTTTCTTCTCACTGAGCAGCTGCTGCTCCTTTATAGTCTATTTGGTTATGTCATCATTAGGTTTTTAAATACGGGTAAGGAACCTTAAAAATGCTTTATGCTCTCAGGAGACCTGGAATTTCTCAAAAAAAATAAAAAATAAAAAATCTGATGTTTCTCAAGCCTCCCTCCCTTTCCCCTTCTGAAAAGGCTTAAAAATGTGGAATGTTGTGGGAAATTACTCAGAATGTAATAAAAAATGTACATGTAAAAAAAAAAAAAAAATTAAAAAAATCTAACTCACAGCTTCCTTGGCTGGAGTGATGTCCCAGGGCTGGATCCAGCTCAGCAATGCTCTTTGGCCTTTCCCTAGTTTTCTCTTTCCAGGACCACATCCCTCATTTAGTTTCTGCTTCCAGGACCCTCTCTCTCACCCACACACACCACATAAATATACAGACACATACAGCTCTGACACACATTTCTTTCTATGGCACAGGATACCCCCAGAGCTTCTTTTCCCTTTCACAAAGTTCAAGCAATCCCTGTGCAGAGCACCTCCCTTCTCTGCTCTGTAGTCTCCAGCTAGATATAAACAGTCCAAAACAGGGTTTATTTACTTGGTCTGCTTTTTTAGCCATTTGGACACTGCAACACTCATTTTTCCTCCAAGCATATCTTACAAAATGTAACAAAAACACTTCTGGAAAGTACCTGCTGTTCAGGTTGTATTGTATTTTACAATGCTATTTTATTACTGTTCATTTTACATACCCATGCTTATAGCTCACCACAATTTTTCTGACAAAAAAAAATTGAAAATAACTTTACAAAAGGTCTTGCTGAGGATTTAAAAACATTAAAATATATAAAAGGGAGTTACTTCAAAGGTTTTCAAAATAAAACTGGCCCTGAATTTTATTGTTTTGGTAACAATTTCAACTTTCCTATCCAGAAGTCACTTCAAAAATTATGGTGCTCAGAGCTATACGTACATGAGTCATTCCCTCCATCTCTTTTACACCCCTAAATATTTCTGCTGTTACCATTCACCAAGCTGCATGCTGTTTACACCTGTCCATAAAAAAGCAGAATATTTTTATAATTAAAAGGTCTATTGAGGATGTTAATTACTATTCATATGAATATTACAGACTTAAGCTTGCTGACTTGAGGTTTGGCCTGTATCAAAAGACTCAGATGCAATTCAGCAGTGTAGAGATGGGCTTTTCAAAGCCAGTTAAAAGCATGACTTGAGGAATGCATTCCATGATGACACTCAGTGCTGACCATGCAATAGGAAGTTGATTATGTAGTGAGCTCCTGCATGTTTAAATATAGGCTTTGGTACCTTGCTTGATCACGCCATAAATGAGTATAGCTTAGATACGTAAATAGTTTAGAAAACACTGTGTGCTTAAAATAACATTTTACCCTTTAAATGTTCTTGTGCATTTTCAAATTTTCCATCTCAGATGGTATTGCCATTGAAGGACACAGAGCTGAGAATGTTCTGTCCCTGGGGCTGCCCAGCTGGGTGGGTCACTTCAGCTCCTGCAGTAGCTCACCTCAAACCAGCCAATGTTCCCCTTCCCATCACAGCACACACTGCCAGGACCTGCTCCTGATGAGTGAGATTTTCACACTGCTAAATTTCAACTCATCTGTGCTCTGGGAGATTTCAGAGCTGGTAAGGAGGGGTCTCTGCAAAGGTGGTTCCACCCACCACCAAGTGCTTCTGTTTTGCCATAGCTGCTGCAAAGGCCATCTTGCCATCCCATGTGGCCTGAAGCCTGGGAAAGAAAGGGAGCTCCACAGCTGAACACAGCAGGAAAGGCAGAAGGTCTCCCAGCCTTATAAATACTGTTTTTGCATCATTTATCCAAATTTTGAAGGTACCTCTTTAGGTAATGCTCACTTGTGGATGCTCCCAAAAGGCCTCAAAAGTTGCCCATGCTGATGGGAATCCTGAAAAGGATTGCAGTTTCTCTGTACTGAGTTGTTTTTCCAGGTCAATATCCCAGCACTATCCTGTTTTCCAGGATAGATGTTGCTCAGATAAACATCTCCCCAGTAATTGTACAGAAACAATTACTGTGGCAAAGAGAAAAAGCTGCAGTGTGTCCCTGCTGTCCTATCTCTGTTTCACACAGTTATATTTGCAAAAAGTATGGTGTTAGACACAAGCCCGAAGTGCTGTAGATGTGCTAACAGGTTGGAATGAATTATCTGCAGGCAAAAGGGAGCCAGCACCTGCGTGGCATTGTTTTGGCAGAAAGCTTCTCCTTGGCACAAGGGAGCTGTCTGTAGAGCCAGGGAAGCTTGGGGGTGAGGTGGTCCAGAGAGTCACATTGTCAGTTCTTACTAAAGAATTTGAAAGAGAGAGATGTAAATGGCTCTTTCCTGTTCTCAGATTTCAAACCACCCCTCATAAAAGTCAGGGTAACTGCTGTAGCAGTGAGAGGTCACCAAGGTGATTAGAAACCTTCTATTTTTGCATCTGCTGTCAAAAAATTCCTTCGGGAGAGGGGATCTTCCCAGGACCAGAGCCATATAGGCTGTAGGATAGGTAGAAAAAGCAAGAGAAAAATACAAGATCAGGTGTCCCAACATCAGAGAAGTCATTTCAAATCTACCCATGTGGGTACGGAGGAGCCTGCTGGGCCCGAGATCCTGGCTCTCCCCTGGAGAGGAGATACTTCTCTGTAAGAGAGACACAATGTGTCGCTCCCAGGGGTCTTTGAGTTAGATATGTTAAACTGTTGTGTTTCATTGGTGTTCTCCCGTGCTGTCCCACCCCGATACAGGTATCTCGGGCTCCCCCCGCCCCTCTCCTTCCCCATAAATACCGAGGGTTTTCCCCTGTTCGAGAGATTCGCTCTTGCCGGCACCCTTCGGCAAAGGTCTGCCTGAATAAAGGCTTGTGCTTGGTGGAACGCTGGACCAGCTTTCTCGTCCCTGCTTCCTGTGTTGCCTGCTGAAATCACTGAACTACTACTGAGCTGAGCTGGAATCACTTGACTATTGCTGAGCTGAGCTGGAATCACTCGACTGCCCGAAGCTGCTCACACGCGCTTCGGCTCAGCCTTTCTCAAGGCTGTGTCTCTAGAGAAGTCACGGTGCTCCGGGCTTTCCGTCGCCGCGGCATACCCATACATCTGAGAACAATATTTCACTCATTGGCTTCCTGATTAAAAATACTTCCATCATCTCCTTGAAAGCTGCAGTTCCCTTAAAAGTTCCAGCCACAAAAGTATTTTGCTCACTCTTGGTCCCAGAGCATTTGTAAAGTGGGTTTTAGGCACCCAGCTCCTACTGACTTCTAGGAACCCTTGGAAGCCAAACTCCTTGAGGCATTTATTCTCCAAGACACAGAAGAGTTTCTATGTTGAGTAGGAATGGGTCGAAGTCTGACATCTCTGATCCCTGTTGCAAAAGTCCCTTTCTGAGTGCTGATGAGCATGCTGACATCTGCAGTACCACCAGTGCCATCTCTAGGAAGGTGTCTTTTTCTACAAATATTTCTAAAGCTCCTTGTGGGCTGAGAATGTGCACTAGGACCTCATCTGTACCAAAAGCAGCTGGCTGGCTATGCATATTAAAAAATATATGTTATTTCTGCCCCAAAATGATTATGCTCTGAGCTGCTTACAAAACCTGTTTGTACTGATAAGCTTTTGTGTTTGTGCAGCAAAGAAATTCTCCAGGAAATTGTGTCAGGTTTGACTGCAGCTGACAATTTTAATTTCATTTAAATAATATTTGCGGATCAGAAAACATGAAGTATGCAAAGAAAGTATGCAACAGTCTGCTACGGAGAGTTTGCAGAGCAGTTGCCCAAAACTATCTTGGTTTGTTGGCAAGTTGGTAGTGCAAGTCTAAATATGATATTGATGGGCATTATTCATCTGCCACAGCTTGTCACTACCATGATACACAGAAATCAAAACAAGTCTGTATTAACATCCAAAAATCTCAGTGCTTTCTACAAATACCAGCTACATCTCAGCTATATAAAATCCTCAAAGTCTCCCGGAGAAGGGCCAGGAATGGAGGACAGCTGTGCTTGCCTTTTTCAACATTCCAAGTTTGGGTTTTGGAGTTCATCTGAAGGAATGACAGTAAGCAATCAAAGAAAAAGATAGGTAATTCTATAACTGATTGTACTGGAATGTCTTGGAAAAAGAAACTCTTGGATTCACTGAAATGTCATTTTAGTGCCAGTGTGAAAATTACATCCAGATTACTTTGCTTCAACATTAATGATACTGGAGAGACAGGCAACATTAATTGCAGTTTGTGCTGTAACCTAAGTAATTAGTGATTGCACCTGCCTTTCATAAATGGCAGCACTCTGTCTGCTGTGAAATTGCCTCTAAAACAAACACAGACAAAATTTACTGAGGCTGCTTGCATGTCAGAGAGAGCTGCTGCACATGAAACAGGGAACTGAGCAGCACAGGGTGGCTAATACTGCAGCATTTGAACTTTATAGTGGATGGCAGACAATCTAATGGGTAATTAAGCAAAGAGCTGTTCTACTACTCAGCTTTAACGAGAACCGTATTTCCAGAGTATGGAAAAGTATTTAGATACGATTTGCTGAAAGAATTACAAGGAATCTCAGAGCACACATAAGGACTATGCTGAGATGGAAGAATAGCTGACCATTCTGTCTGAGTAAACTATTACATAACAGCTAAGCTATAATAAAACCCTGATTCCAAATCAAATAAGTCTCCCAGACTGCTTAAAATGAGTCACCAACAGCTTTATAAACATACAAAATACTTGACAAGGAAGTCTCTGATAATTTTTTAGTAATTATGTCTGTGAATTGTTCTCTGTTGACATCACTATTAGAAATGGTTTCCCATAAGCTTGCACTGCCTGTTAACATCTGCTCATTAATCACAGAGGCTTTGAATATTTCTTTCATTACAAGTTTATTAGAGAGTTTACACCATTTGTTCAAAGAGATGTTTAATTAGCACACAAACAATAGTTGAAGACAATACAGTTTTGTTTTGTATGGATTTTTTATGGCTTCAAAACGCTCTGAACAAGACATAATTTCACAAGATGATCATAGATGAAGATGAAGACGAAGACGAAGATGAAGATGAAGATGAAGATGAAGATGAAGATGAAGATGAAGGTCACCTGTGCACCTTAGAAATTTGTAAGGAATAGAAAATCATTTTTCAAGGGCCAAAAGGACACTTTCAAACTTTTTTCACTTGTCTGTCATCTGAAGAAAACACTGAAATGTGATTTGGAAGCAAATGCAGAGCAAAGCAATATTTCTTAAGACAGTACTGCAGGGCTGATATAGTGAACAGATAAAATTGGCCTAAAAATGACCATGGAAAAGGAAGGATGTAATCAGGGCCCAAGGAAAGAAGATCATCCCCAGGAATATGATTTTTGATGAGAGAGTCTGACAGTTACAACACAGTGTTTTGAAGGCAGGAAGGTCCTAAGTTCAATAGCAGCTAAAGTATCACCACAGGCAGTTCTCCTGACCTCTGTGGTACCTCAGTCAGCTAAGCTGTAAGACTGGCTTCCATGGAAATCCAGATGTTGCCTCTGAATTAAACTGTCCTGAGTAAATAAGTTACCAGAAGAACTGCATATCTGAAAAATGCCTTAGCCAGAGGTTACTAGAGGGTATTACTAATGACAGACAAACGAGGAACATCAGAGAATGCCATATTTGTAGATACTTCAGACAAGAGTGTTTCCTGTATAACACTTTGAGGAAAAAAATTAATGAGTTTTTTACACTTTTAAGAATTAAGAAAAAAAAAAAATCAAAGCCACAGTGCAAATACAGATGCTACTGTTCAATGAAAGCTAAAATGCTTTCAGGAGGAGCAAACCTATAGTGGCAGCTCTCAGTCATTTTAATAGGTTATTAAAGTACAAATGAAATCCCATGCAGTCTATCATGAAAAACACAAACCTAGGAGCACTGGTGGGCAATGCTCATGGAACAAAAATATTTCAGATGGCCAGTAAACCCTTCTGCCCTAGGTAGAGCACAAATAGATAGCACAATAGAAGCTGAAAATAGATCCCTAAATAAATAAAAGAAACACAAGCTGCAGAACAGCTATGGAAGCTTCCAGCAGGAAATGTTCCTAGTGGTGAGCTCTTTGTCCTGATGTGGACACACTGGTTTGTGGCTCTGGTAATGGAATGGTGACAGGGGCTGCCTGCTGGTCTGCTTCCCCTGAAGAACAGTTTTGGGGGAAAGAGTGGCAGTAGAGGGGAGGAGGCGATGATGGCTGGGTGCAAGGAATAGCTGCTATGACAGTCACATTTATTCACAGCTGAGCACTCTTTGTTATGTCTTACCATGGCCATATACAGCATCTGCATCCTGGACCAAACCACAGAAGGAAGAAATGCAGTTGATGGTGATCATAAGACCAAAGATAATAGGCAGGTCACTGGGTCTCATGATTATGTTTTTCAAGTCCTCCTTCTTGCGCAATTTCTATCCTTGTTTTTACTTTTTTTTTTCATTTTTATATCTCCTTCCTTCAAAAAGCAGAGTAGCAAGAGCTTCATCTAGGATGGGTTGCTACACTAGAGTGGGATCGAGTTTGGTCTTTTCACTTTTCTTTGACACAAGGAGCATTGGTTTGAAAATAGTGTCTAGGAATGAACAGGGATTTTGCCATTTTTTTATTATGTGCAAAATGCTAGGAATGTTTAAAAGTAATAGTAACCAAAGTAACAGGGAATAGGAAATAGGAGAGACATTTATCCCCTTAGAAACAGCTTTATTCCCCTTGCATTTCTACAGGAGCATAGACGTTTTCTGTCTGCTTTGGCACCAGAAGTAACTTTTTCAAACATCAGGAATTTTTCTGTCTTTTACAAGGACTGAATATCCTGGATGTGAGTGCAAGAAAATGGACTTCAATTTTATAACACTTTATCAATGCTACCGGCAGGACAGTGTAACAAACATGACACACTCCTGAACAAGACAGGCCGTAGAATACATACATGATTTCACAGCACTCCAAAGTAATTTTTTTTATTTATTTTATTTAGCAACTAGCTCCTGCTTGGTCAATCCACTCATAAAAGCAGCTGAAAAATGTGGAGTAGGTTAAGATGAATGTATGTGTCACTTGTACTCCCCTGGCTGCTAGATAAGTACAGTTCAGCATGAAAAAAGAGGCATTTTTACTGCAACAGTGATCCAGCAAAATCAGTCACAAAGGACCTGATCTAAAGTCCATTAACATCCAGTTTTTCCACTGATTTAATAGGCTTTTAGTCAGACCTACTGCCTCTTCTGCAATATCCATCTCTTCTGATCTTAGAGAAGATTAGTACAAAGCAAAAGATATGCAGGGTCATGTGCACTGATCAGCCATAGCACATGCCATAGGCAGGATTTCATGTACCTCGAGCTGACATCAGGAGCAATTTAGAGTTAGAGTATTGAATAACAGCCTTTTAAATACAGTAATTATAAGGTCTTTGAAACAAATACTGGCGTTGTGATTTGGGGAGCCTGAGGAATTTAATCAGCCATTCTTGATCTAATTGCCAGTGTGATTTTCACTCTATCAGATGTGAGTTGTAATTGGTTTTGAAAAGTTTGACATATGATAGGCTTCTGGGTTCTCCTTACTTAAATGCTTTATTTATTTTATCAAACAACTTTCTAAGCAGAATATGTACCCTGTTCTGAAACTCTCACCCTCTTTCCTAGGACACAGTGAAATAGATGCTGAAATGCCTGGAAGAATAGCTTTGGAAAGTTATCACAGCTAGTAAGGTCTGAGGTTTTGATATTTACAAAGAGCCAGAAACCACTTTCCGCTAGCATCCAGTATTTTAATTTTAATGGAAAGAAAAATGAATCTTTGTCTTAAATCCCACAGCAGAAGGACAACTTCAGGAAAATGAAAGGAAATGCTTCTTCCCAGAGTGGAATTCACTGCTGCAGGAAACACTGGAGTCAAATACTATGTCTGGATTTCTACAGGACTGCAATGGCACTACTAATAACAAATGTAATTTCAATTTATGAGCTCAGTCCTGCACCCAGAGAGCCCTTGCAGGATCTGAGCTTAGATCTGCAGATTTGCTGAAGCAGGAACCTGTGTTCAGAATTATCTGTGCAGACATCAGAAAGGGATAAGGCTGAGGCTGCCACTGGTGTTGTGGGAGGCTCCAGCAAAACCATTGAAATATCAAAGGGTTTTGTTACCTTTCTCAGGTAAAAATGCCCCTTTTTAAGGTGAGGAAATTGCAAGCATAATTTTGATTCAGGGGTAATTCCTCTCACAGTCTTCTCTTTCTGCTAAATTCAGCATGCTGCGGGGACCTAGAAAACAGCAGCAAGCTGGTCCCATTATTTAGGTCTGATTAAGGGGCTGAGCCTCTTCCTACATGGCAGAAAAAGGGCAAGTGCTTTCTGTCAACAGAGGAGTGCAGAGAGGGGAACGTAAGGAGGCTGTAAAGAAATGTGATGCAACACGACCTGGGCCTGATCCAGAGCTCAGCAGAGCCAATGGAAAGACTCGTAACGAGTCCTGGATCCTGCTCCAGAGGGATTGTAACTGTGCTCTGCGGAGAGCCCAGGACCCACCTTCACCGGCTGCACAGCAGGCCCTTGTCCTCACGCCAGGCAGAGGCGAACCCTGTCGAAAGGTTGTTTGTTATTGTTATTGTCATTGTTGTTGTTATTATTGAAAGAAGTATTTTCACAGCAGTGAAGGTCAGCTACGAATGATGACTCACTTGCACCGCAGATCTACACAAATAGCATGTGCTAAGATTACCATCTGGTATAACAATCTACATCACAAGACACCACATTTCCTGTTACCCAGGGTAAGTAAATTTCAAGCATGAGGGAAAATTTTAGCAAGTTTCCCCAAGTACCTTTGCAGAAAGAATAATGTGGCTTACACAGGGGGGGAAGAGAAAGGGAAATTATGAGGTAAATGCTATTCCCCTCCCTCCTGCCCCCTCATCTCCCAAGAAGAAAAACATATTAAATTTGCAGTTCTCATTTCTATCGTATTTAAAAAGTCAAATCTATGTAATGAATACCTGTCTGGAGGGAGTCCAGCGGGATGCTGACAGCCAGGCTTTCTGGACACTGTGTGAAACAGAGGGTGTACGTTTCACTCTCTCTCTCCATCTCCCTTTTTTTACTATTTATTTAATGTCAGGACAGTGCTGTGTGTGCAGCGCAGTGAAGGGCGTTGGATCTCGGCGGTGCTGACGATGCTCTCCCTTGCAGCCGGTGGGTCTGAGCCTGTGGTGGGAGCACAACCAGGCCCATGCCAACCTGAGACACCCCAAAAGTTGGGGAGGGGTCCACTCCTTCCCCCTGGTGCGGTCTGACTGCTGGGGTTTGCCACCCATCAGCCCCTCTCCTTGGAGACGCTGGTTGGGCAGCTCCCCAAGCAAGGCACAGATGAAAATACAAGGATGAATCAAACCGGTGTGTTTCCATGGATGACAGTGGCCTGGCTGTGGCAGCAGCTGAGAGCCTTGTCCCAGCCAGAATGGGTCTCGCTGGCAAGGGAGAAAGAGGCTTTCTGTGGCAGAGCTAATCCTACACATGCCAGGAGCTAAGGGCCGTATTCATAGCCCGGCAAAGTTTCCCGGTGCCACAGAGCATCGCTTTTCCTCCTCTCTCCATCCAATTTGCCTTTGCCATCACCCCTGTGTGCGAGGGGGCTGTGTCCCCACTGGAAGCTCAGCCCAGGGCTAAAGCTATGTCCCAGGATGATACTTGAGCCCCACAGCCTTTGCAGGGTGCCAAACACCACATCTCCTACCTGGCGTCTCTCCCTCCAGCCGTGGCACCGCATCCCTCTCCTCGCAGGTCCTGGTCACCTCCCAGGAGCTGGCTGCTGGCCAGCCTGACGAGGAGGAGGAGGGATGGCTCCTCCTCCAAAGAACCTTGCAAAACTAGTGGCCCTTGGATTTGGCAGGAGCTGAAAGAAAGACCTGAGCCGCAGGAGGAGAAACAGATAAGTCTTTTCCAGACAAAACAGAGGTGAATAAAACAAATAAATAATTCTGGGCAAGTCACTGGATGCCAGAGGCACTGCACATGAGTGAGGTGGCTGGGAATCCCCTTTGGGATGCTGGCAAGGGTTTATTTGGCTTCAGGGAGTTCCTGATGTCTTTTGCCATTACTCAGTGCTGTTCAAAATCAGCTGCAGAGACAGGCCTCAGCAAAGATGAGGGAGATTTCATCTCCTGCATCTCCTGCTCACATTTCAGACAAAATCCAGGCACTTGGAAGGAGGCGTCTTTCTTTCTGACTGTTTGTTTGCACACTAAGGGCTGCAGCCTGTGCTGTGGTAGAAATACCAGGAGACAGGCAGACAACAGAGCAAGAAATAGAGATAAAGTGACCGTAAGCGCCCTTTTTTCCCAGCCATGGGCACTCTTATTGCCCTTCCCTGCCCCTCCCTGCCCTACCCCAGCACATCTTTTCCAAATTTGCCATCTGAAACTCTCCCTTCTGTGACTCACACATGTTTTGAGCCATCTCTTGGGTAGTGCTGATGCCTAACCATGAGCACATCTCCAGCCAGGAGAAGTTGGCACTGCTCTGTCAAAGCTTGAGACCATAGTCATTTGAGGAGAAAATCCTTTTGAGTGGTAGGACTTGTCATGATTTTCTCCACAGCTTTAGCTATCTATGCCCCAGTGAAAGAGCAAAGATCAGGTCTTCCTCTTGCTCCAGGTAGGGCTAGGCCTGCTGTCAATGCTGGCAATCTGACTGCTGGTGTCTGAAATAAAAAAAGCAGTAAGTAATGCAAATCATAAACTGAGGCCTGCACAGCCTGCTTGCTCACTATTTTAACCGCCAGCATAACTCTGAAAAAATTGGGATCTATATATGATGTAAACTGCCAGACCTTTGCATATCACCTTCTGAACCTCCATGAAAATTGCTGCCCTGTGGTGCCAAAAGGAGAGATCTTCCATTCTGCACTGTCCTAAAGCAGGGACTGCACCTCAAACCATGTAAGACATCAGCCAGAAAACCTGAGAAAAGGCTCAATTGCTATAGCTGGATTAGAGCAGGCCATTTTTTTCTACCCTGTGATCTAAGGAGCTTTAGGAGAAACTTCAGAGAGTGAAACACTCTCATGAGCTGGGAATATACATAAAGCACAGCAGTGCTCCCTGTGACATGCAGAATCCACTGAATATGTGATGAAACACTCTGATGGCCCAAACCTACAAACACATAAAGTCAGGCCAACAACACTTTTGCTTCTCTTTGCGTTTTATCAAGGCATGTGCTGACACAAATCAGACCTCCCCCAAAATCACTGGACTGAACTAATGCAGCAAATGGAGCCCAGGCTCAGTGTGCCTTGGGCCAGCTGGAGATGTGACACATGTATGTAACTTCACACCTTAGTGAAAAAAAAAAAGCTCCACAACTGCAATTAGTTCTATAACACCTCTTTAAAAGATGATGGGCTGGACACCACAGTTGGGAAAAAAATTAAATCAGGACAACTGTAGGGATATTACATTTGCCATGAGGCTGAAAACTGGGAGTGGAGGCTGCCTTTTTAAAGGTATTTTCTTAGATTGTAAAAATTTTGCTTAAACCCATCTCTAAAACCTCAGTACCAAGAGTAAAGATTTCATTAGTAACCCTGCAAGAATGAAAATGTGACTTCAGCACTTCTGAGTTATTCTTAACATATGAGCCATTTTCTGGAGAATCCAAACCTTTGATCAACTTTATGAGAAATACCTGTGACAGAAAGAAAACATTTAATGAGCCAGAGATGTCAATTATAAGCTTTCAAGCAATTTTATACCCTGTATAATGCATATAAACCAATGCAGTTTAAAGTGTATTTTATCATTCTATAAATGTCCTTAACTATCCTTTTTAATATTTCAACTTTTTTTTTTCAAAGCATGAAAGATAAACCCTTTTCAAATGTTCACGGTCTTTCATGGTAAAAAGCAAAACAAATTTGGAACAAACCAGCAGAACAGCACAGAGATTGTAAATTTCAAGCAAATGAAACACTTCTGCATTTTTTATATTAATCAAAAATTGTTCAGATGGATGAGTGGCTGATTTTGTGTTTTTTATTATTTGCTTCTGTTTTAATATTCTCCTTTACTGACCATTATGCTTCAGGACCTGACCCTGAATCACAAATATTAAGGAGGAACATACCTCTGACTTTAGGAAAAAACATGTTCCTTTGCCAGCATCTTTGAGAGAAGATTATAGACATCTTTATTGTTGGTGTCTGTCTTTAGGTGTCTTGGTGTTTAAGAATGCTGAATTCCAGTCTCCTGAACTGCACAACCATTATGTGACTTGAAGACAGACTTTCCAAGTATCTGTTTGCTTTGGTAAATCTTGATCCTTAGACCTTGAGTTTTGCAAAACTGTTCCATCAGAATGCTAAGAATCTCTGATTATCAGTATAATGAGTGGTTGAATAACACTACTTTAGCCATTTAAAGCTCATGTAGACCAAATTCTACTTTTTTCCATTATCAGTACACTTTGAGAAAGAACAGGATGTTTCCTTCATGCAACCAGACAAATGTCCTGGACAGACAAAATGTTACAACTTCCAATTTAACTTAGGTACTCAAGCGGCAGTCAGGCTAAATCCAGCTGCTTTAGAAGGGTTTTCATTCCTTTGCAGTCTCTGGGCCTGTCTGTAATACCTTATGCTTCCATTTTGTGAGGTTTCTTGCAAAACATATTAGCCTCAGTAAGAAATCTTCAATTCCCACGGAGAATTACATTTCAAAATGATGCTCCGTGCTAGTAAGCAATATTTTTCCTGGGCTTCCACATATGGCAATATTTATCTTCAAAGTTTTCCTCTTTGGCTTGTAGGCTGGTTTGCAAACCAGATGGTCTTGTGTGGCCTAATTGTAAGATGATTTGTTGTGTGATTCAGTAGCATTGTTTATTTGTACAGTGGTTTGATGGAATTTGTAAACTGCATAAGATTGTTTTACTGTGTTTTCTTTTATGACAGAGCCACATCTTGCTCTGGCATTTGTGGCGGAGATTATAATTAAATGTAGTTCTCAAGATACTTTGATCTCTGTTTGCTTGCTGCATTAAAATAGCAACACAAAAACACAATATTTCTCATTTAAGCAGTTAAAAAATGCTGGATTTGAAGGCTGAGTGAATGCACCAAATTTTGTCTTAAACCCTCCAAAAAGACACCAGTCAAACAAATAATATGTTAATTGAATACTGGAAATCCAGTGGCTATTCAGCAGTGTCAATTTCATGATTTACTTGGAGCTAATCATAGAATCACAAAATGGTTTGGCTTGGCAGGAACCTTAGAGATTTTGGAGTTCCAACCTCCCTGCCATGAGCAGGGATGCCACCCACTAGATCAGGTTGCCCTGAGACCATCCAGCCTGGCCTTGAACACCTCTAGGGACATCCCCATTTTAACCAGCCCTTTTCACTATGGGGTGTGCAGAGAAGTTTCCTTTGCTTTTTTGAGACAAGAAGAATTTGGCTGTATTTCATCATTGCATATGGCTAGTTGTATTCACGTAAATATTCCTTAGCTAGGAATATATTTAGGTTTCCAAGCCTATAAACAGATCTAAAGAGCTTTCTGGCCTTCCTGTTCTGTTTCCATCATGAAAGGTACCTTCTGTTTAGAAATCTTGAGTTTCTGGAAGCAGACTTGAAGAGGGATGACTGTGACTGGGATCCAAAAAAACACCTTGGAATGTGGGCTCCAAGACTAGGAAATTGGGAGGCTTCTTTCACTTTTAGGAACTCAGCTTCAAAGCCACCTAGCTATCAATGGTCTGTGTGGCGAACTGATGGACAAACTTCTGTGCCATACACTTTTTCAAGAGATGTCAACATAAAATACAAGAAAATCAACACCACAAACTCATGGCATTGATACAGAGAAACTTCAGGAGACAGGCTGCAGAATGAAGAGATAAAAGAAACAGATTTGTCCTTTAGCCTCTGGAAGCAGTTCCCTTAAAGCAAATTGAAAATTTTTGGTATGGATTAAGAATTATTTTAGTACAAAGTTGCTCAGCATGTAATCTCTAGTCAGTAATTTACAACAGATTTGGAATAAATCAAAAGAAGCACAGTGTTCTAAACAAATCTCCTAATTATTCCAGCAGGAAGTATGGGTGTAATGATGATTCACATAAAAAGTGTCTGACTGACCTTTATTTTTCATGTGGACATTTGCTACTTTCATCCCTTTATACAAACATATTCTGTGGCAGATTACTCTTGAAAATATTTCAAAGGAATAAATTAGGATTCAGAGACAGACACATACCACCAAACAACCCAAGTGCATGAGGAAGCTGAAACTAGACTGCGATGAAGCTACTCCCACGCAGTGCCTGGCCAGCCTAGGGATGTGTCATCATTTTTTGTAGTGCCTTGAGAGAGAGAGTCACTGCTCTTGCACTTTCCTCAGCAGGTCTTTGGTGAAAAACCTTCTCCTTCTGCCTGTTTCTCTCTGGAGCTGCAGGGTACCATTCTTGCTCATTATTTGCTGAATGAGATTCCTTCACGCTTACATTTTTTCTTACTTCAGACAGAGCTGGACGTCAAGACGTACCTGAACACAGTTTGTCTTCTGCATCTACCTTATTTCAAAGGGCCATTACAGCTTTATTCTCTTGTCAAGTTGCCACTGCTCAGCAGTGAATAAAGACCCAACTGCAAGAGAGAAGTGCAGCTAAAAGCAGTTTTAAGAGGTGTCTGTCATCCCTTTCCATTAGCTGGTGGAGAGTATTGGCACTGAGGTGTTTGTCCTCTTGATACAGATAGGAAGGGGCAGGGCTGTTTCCAGAGAGACTTCTCACTAGGACACTTACACAGGTGGACCAGCTCGGGCTGCAATTTTTTTTCTGGGAAGAATATTGTCAAGGCTGAAAACACTTTTGATGATTAACTATTTCTTTTTCCTATTTTTTTTTTTCCTCAACAAGAACCTGAAATCCTTATGTTTCCATTCTTCAATTCCAAAGAAAAAAGATGACAATTGTTTCACGTGTGAGACATTGTTGCTGTATGCCAGAAGCATGGGGGAAAGGCCTTTCCTCTGAAAAGAGCATATTCTCCATTGAAAAGCTATAGAGAACAAAACTTCTCTCCACGGTCTGATTTGGTAATTCTGCAGACTGAAGTAGATGTTGCTGTGTTAGTTCAACACAGCTCCTGGTTCCATGTATTTCTTTACAGTCAGGAACACTGGAAATCTGCTTTCATGTTTGAAATGAAGGCTGATATACTCATCTGACTGTGACCCCGACAAACTAGAGTGCAAATGACTGAATTCTGCTCTCAAGCTGAGCTGTGCATGTTTGAAAAGTGTAAGGCAAATATACTTACCTGTTACTCTCAGAAGTCAAAGATAAAGCCTGATAAAACTGTAGACAAATTTATCTCTGGGCTGGATTCCAGTATCAAAAGGTCAGACTGAAAAGTATTTGAGAGCACTATAAGCAACTGAAAAGGATAGTTTTCCCCAGGCTAAAGTTATATATTACACCCATGCAATAAATACAGCCCAAGAATTGATTCCAGCATTAGAGAATGTTATTTTCAATGCTGCTGGATGAGATAAAAATGGCAGCAACACCAAATGGTGCAAAATATACCAATTTAAATGATAATAAGATCAATTTCCTTCTCCAGAAGACTGCCATGTTCATCATCTTTCTAGATTTCAAATATAAGCTCAGATGTGAAATAGAAATTCCTTCTTTCAGGCTACTGTGGCTATCAGTGTTCAAACACTTGACAAACACATATGCTTTGTGTGAAGGCTCTAATAAAACAGCAAACTGAGCCTGACTATTCTTATACAAATGACTTTAAAGCCTGGTTTGTCCCCTGTAGAAAAAGCTGTGCTGTAGTAAAACTGAAGTAAGAGAGCTGGGAATAAGACCAGTCAGTTCAACTCTGTTGCCTCCAAAAGTAATTTCCTGCATCCAGCAACGCAAGTTACAAACCCAAACTGCTATCGTGGAGTAACCCAGAAGAGAATCACCCTCTGAAATTTCCTCTTTTCTTCCCTGGGGCCATACAGCAATACTGCTAGGAATACATGTAGTGAAACTGTCCAGAAAGTGCAAAGTTACTTAGCAAATAGAGGGAGTGGCTTACAAATACATTAGAAATATATATATATACACATATAAACATTGCAGACCAATGTAAATTTTAAAGAGGTCTTTAAATTTATATATACTAATTTAATCTATGTATCCACAGAAATGGATCAAGCATGACTTGATTCATTCTTCTTTCCATTTTCACTATGTACATTCTTGTTTGCAAGTGTACTGTGGGTTTAAACCCAGCTGGAGATAAGGCATCACACAACTGCTCACTCAACCCCCCTCACCCCGGTGGAATGGGGGGGAGAATCCAAGTGACACTTGTATGTTGAGATAAGAACAGTTTAATGATTGAAAATGAAGTAAAATACAATAACAATGGCAAATAATAATACTGGCAATAGAAGGAAAATAACAAGTAATGCACAATACAACTGTTCACCACCCACTGACCGATTCCAGACCCCTTTCCTGAACTCAGACTGGCTACTCTTCCAGGTAACTCCCCCCAGTTTATGCACTGGGAATGGTGTTCTATGGTATGGAATGTCCCTCTGGTCAGTTCAGGTCCCCTGTCCTAGCTGTGCTCCCTCTTAGCTTCTTTTGCTCACCTCCTCACTGAAAGGGCATGAGACAAGGGGGAGAAAATAGTCCTTGCTCTAGCAAAGGACTTAGCAAAAAGCCCAAAGCATCAGTGAGTCATCAACACCATGCTCATTCTGAACCCAAAACACCACACTTTAACAGCTACTGAGAAGAAATTTACTCAAGCTAAAATCCAGGATGATGGGGTTTTCCTCTCTGCAACCCATGACACATATTTTTGCATGCACATATTTATTGGCTTCTGAGAAAAAATTTCCCCTGGCATGGGTGAGAGTCATGGATTCCTCCTACACTGCTCACAAGGCTTACAGTGGGGGAGGATGTCTGATCAGTTGTTTGAATGAGTCCATGAGTATTTTGTGGATATCAAAACACAGTATTTTTGCATTTGCATGGATAGCCCACTGTTGAGAGTGCATTTGAGCTCCTGCGTTGTGCACAGCCTGCAGATGATCTGGTGTGTTACCGTGCTGCTTTAAGGGACCAGGAACTAGAGAAACCTGGGGATTTAATGCTTGAGATCTCCTCCTCAGTCCTTGGGATACTTGCTGAGATTTTGACTATTTGATAGACACCATCTGTTGCCGCAAGGCTGTGGAGGAACTTTTAACACTAAAATAAGAGATAGAGGCCAGGAGAACAGCAAGGGGTGCTTAGCTACAGGAAAAGTTAATTAAGGTTTTGTTAACATCTCATTTAAATTATGTCTCCTGACTGCTAATGATCTCAAAATGTATCAGTGACTTTCAGTTATTCCTAGGTAAATTCCTACCTCCCTAAAGATACCCCTTTTCTCAAAGCACGAGAAATGGGAATAGCCCATTGTGCTATGGAAGCAGTCCAAAGCAAAAAGTACAACAAAAACTAGTCCAGTTTCCCTGCGGTGTTACGTAGGGCCTATACTTATGCTGACAAAAACCTTCTGTTGTGTTCATCTTTCCTGCTCTGCTTTCTGTGACCTGACCTTGTGGTGTACATCAGCTGGCTGTAGCTGACAGCCAGGATGTGCAGTGATTCACCTTCTGTGTTACACATCATAGCTGGGCATCATGGTGAAAAATGTCAGTTCATTTGCTTATTGACAGTCTTCTGGCTTTTTTTTTTTTTATTTTCCTTTTTTGTTATGGTAACTGAGGATTTCATGGAAGATGCAGAGGAAACAATATATTTCAGAGTATCTCCAAATGCAGCTTTCCCTCCTAACTGTTCACAAATTGATCCAGACCACCTCTTTGAGAACAGGTTACACACTGCTGAGGAATGCATAACTTGCTCATGAACTGCTGCATATTTTGTCTTGTATTTACATTTTTCCAAAGGGGAAAAAAAAAATACATTTTTTTCTGGATAAAGATATTTTCTGCTCTTGATGGATGAAATTAGTCTGCATATCCTTGGAGACTGCCAACAAGTTTACACTAAGAACTGGAATGAAGCCATCAATTCATTTCATGTGGGTTCCATCAGATGGCAAAAACCCATCACACAGCCCTATAATGCTGATCTTTAAATCACTGAAGAAATGAGGTGACCCATAACACTCCAGGCTCTCTGGGAAACACCTTGATGCGTAGAGACATTTTGACTGTTTCCAACTGTCATTCGTATGAGTGGCGATTATATTTATGTGCCTTTGTTCTTGGAAGAAAAAATAGAAGACTGGGCTGCGAGACCTGCATCTGGCACACTCAGAGCAGCTCCAGTGCAAGAACTTCTGATATACTGAGCTCAAAGCCTTACACACCCCAGCAACAACTTTGGTGATTAAGGTTTGGTTACAAACCAGTTGCAGAGATTGGACTTAACTGAATTTCATAAAAGTGATTCAGGTTTGAATGCTACTTCAGAGCCCCAGCCACTTGATTTTTGATCAAATATGTACTCACATGTTAACATTTTGGTTGCATCCATCTCTAATTAGCTGGATCAAACAGTATGTGGGAGCTCATGGTGTAATTCACTGAACAACAAGAGACTGGTCCCCTTTGCCATTTTTATCTTCCTTGTCCCCTTTCTTGTAGCAAATGTTTTTGGAATAAGTTTGTGAATCATTAAACCAGGACCTGTCTATAGTATGTGCAAACAGTGCTGAGACCCAAAGACCAATGATCATTGACCCTTCCTCCTGCAATCATCTTGGTTTGGCACTAAATACCCCATTTATAGGAAATATTTGTTTCTTGGACCACCATATGGCTGAAGAAAGTTTTATACCCCAGGGGTTCTGTATTAGATTCCAGCAGGTTACTTCATTAAATGAGCATATCAAATTTGATTGGAAGTTCTCATCAACTTTCTGTTCCATTTAATTTTATTTTTATACAGATGAAGAAATTACTGTTACACCCATACCCACTGACAAGCCAACTACATTACTTCACATCTACTTTATAACCACATATAATTACATAACCTCTTGGTTTATTTTCTTCCAGAACTCATGGCTCCTCATAGAAACTGTTCTGTCTGAACTAAGAGGCAGATTTTGGCCTAAAAAACAGTTTTCAAGACATTTACATGGTTTGTTTTTTTTCCTACATTGAATATTCCATATTTATTAACCACAACTTGATTCAAGCACAGTAAGGGCTTCACTGATACAGTCTAGAGAGGCTGTGTTAACAAAAAAAAGACAAGCCCAGCATCAAAATACTCTGCATAAATCTCATTACCATGGGAGATCCTCCACCTTTTCAGCCTCATGCTATAAAATCTCATTTAGCACACAGTGTTCCCTCCACTTTGCTCCTCTTTAGTTACAGGCACCATGGCCACTTTCTCACTTACAATTTCCAAACAGCATTCCTCCTCAAACCCTCCTGTTCCTGACTCTTGACTTTACGAATCCAGCAGACAGGGCTGCAAAGGTATTCTCACCTCAAGGCAGGGTGAGGGCTTCTTTGGATAAAAATGAGGCTGGTGGACTACTTTCATGTCAAAGTACATAGCTGGGTAGCTAAAAATAGACAGGATAAAAATTGGCATGTGGAAAATTTTGAAGACATATCGTTTTATGCCTGTGTAAACTCACTGAAATCGATTAAGGCTGGAGTGTAACTATGCTGGAATCGCCCCTAAGATTGTTTTTAATGTTTATCCCAAGTTACATTCTTAAACATATTGACAGACCACAGAGTCCATTTGTTGTAATTTATCACAATAACCCTAAACAATCTGGCATAAATATGCTCTTTCATTCAACCCAAAAAATGCTATGCACTCCTTAGATGCCAGAGAAGCACCAGGAAGAGCAGTCCCTCGTCTGCTCATCAGTCCCAGTTCTGTAAGCATTTTCATATATAATTTTATTAACTTTAAAAGCAATGATTCAGTCCTGAAGTCCTTCCTCCCATCAGTTTTATTTAAGTGACTAGAGCTGATGAAACGCTTTTCAGGCTTGCAGTTCCAGGCCCCTTAATTTTTATTTGCCAAGATAATGCAATTGCATATTGCAGAGTGTGTGGAAATAGACAACAAACTAAGGAATCCTGTGTCAAAAATCCACTTCCATGTGCCACATGGCTGCTCCTGGTAAACTGATATAACTGAGGCCAAGACATCCACTACAGTGGCTGAGGTGAGAGCAACCCCCAAAGCAGATACGATCCACCCTCACCCTGGAAGGATGTTCTTCACCTCAGCCTGCGGTGGACCATATCAAGGTCACACATGACAAAATCCCACACCAAATCAAGCTTTGCAGGGATTTAACATTCCAGAGCTGGGGAATTGCCTGTGCCAGAGGAACACGGCCATATGAAAGCAACACCAGCATATAATTGAAATAATTTATTTACCACTAGAGCACCACAAAAACAGACATACAATGTGTTAAAGTACAGAGTAATCAATCACCAAAGTACAACACAGCTGTTCTTTAAGTTCCTTTTTTTTTCTCCTTTAAACCATGCCAACCATACAGTTGTATTGATGCTAAACACATAAGAAGTGCTGTCCTACCCCACCCAGCTAAGTGCTATGATTCCCCCTCAGCCCCAGTCAGCCCCTTGGGTCTGATGGTTCAAGATGCTGAACATTTCCCATCAGCTCTCAGGGACTTTGCTCAGACAGTGGCAATGACCTTGCCAAAATAAGGCCCCATAGCACAAAGTCCTTGAGCTGTTGCAGACCCATCTAAAGATAATTCGAGGAGTATTTACATGAGACCTGAGAAGTGCTAAGGACTCACATTACCTCACTCTAGAGTGGAAAATTTCACCCATGAGTTCTGCATATTGTAGGATCAGGCCTAACATCCTTGGTAATTAAAGGGAAATACATGCCTAATGACCAAGAAAAAAAATTGCAGATTTAAAATAGAGAATTTAAAATATTATCAGTGCATTTTGAGGAACACTAGAAATTTAAAAAAAAAATCGATCTTGGGGCAATGACTTACAGAAATAGTGTTTTATGCTTAGAGAAAAACTCTAAATCCAAGTTCCAAATTTTCAGCTGCATCCAGCACACAGTGAGTATAGTTGGACAACTATGCTATCTCCCATTCCACTTTTTCAAAAGTGGTTTTGAGCAGCATTCCTGTATCAGAGAACTGCAAAAATATTTTTAAGTTTTGTAAAATGTGCTCACCCTTGTCTTCTCTCCTGTCCAACAAAAATACAGTTCTCATACTGAACCTGATAAAACCAATTTTGCTGTTGCTATACAGCAAAATCCAGAGTATGTATTACCCTGAGGAGTTTCACTGAGTTCAGTGCATCTTCTCACTGGCGTTAGTCTGGCTCAAGCAAGTGTTAGCAGGACAGATTCTTCACCTGTTCACCTCAGCTCACTAAATAAATCAGAAGTCTTAACATACCTTCCCCTCCTGAGCCAGTGGGTGGGATTGGATCAGCTCTGGGGCTATGTTCCCATCTAGGCAATAAACAGGCTCCACAGAAGTCCTGAGGAGCTGCCTGTGCAAGCCACCGTGTCAGCACCTCAATTTTGCACCAGCATTCGGCTGAAGCCAAAGAAACTGAACTTCTTAAAACCAGTGCTGGCAACACCAAGCTCAGGAGTGTCCTCCCAACGCCGCTCAGGACAACGGCAGAAAATGTCCTTCTCATCCAAGTAGAATGCTCACATTGCAGGTCTCCAGCTTTGCTCTGCAGCAGCATTCATCACGTGAAATGAAACGATTCTGCCTTCTTCAGAATTCTTTTTACTCTTATTTAGGTTGGGGCTTTTTAAAAATGAAGTATGTGTGTGATGTGATCTTTTTACTTACTCCCTCTACAACATGAAAACGTGTTAACAACAAAATCCTAGGAACCCCCACGTTCCTTTTTCATTTTTGTAAAAGAAGCTTTCATGTGAACTTGACTGAGAAAAAAAATTTGGTAAACTTCCAAAAATCAAGGGTCTGATCCTGCCAATCATCCTCACACATACCCCAGAAGCCTAAGGGGCCCTGCTGTGCCACTGAGGAAGTCAAAGGCAAACCTGTGTTACCTGCAGCAGGAGCAGCCCCGCAGAGGAGCTGCAGAGTTCCCGTGTGCCGGGCCGTGCATCCCAGGGCGCTGCGATCCCACTCCTGCCCCACGCGGGCATCGCCGCCGCGGCCGCTCCCTACAGCCTTCTGCACAGTGGTGAATGCCATTCTCTGCAAGGCTTTGCCTCGCCTCAGCCAGGCTGGGACATCTCTTCTCTCAACACCTCGCTCCCTGCCCATCTGTTTGAATGCTTACAGCTGAAAGAAAACGGGAAGGCCCAGGAATCCAAACCACACTGCGATCCAAGTGTTATGAACCGGGACAACTGGAGGAGGAGGGGAGGAGCGGGGGGGGGAGACTGCTTTAATCCTTTTTTATAAAACAGAAAAACAAATGGAGTCAGGTAGCTTATGTCATAATGATGAACAATATACAAAGCACATGTATAGCAATTATTATAAAACATGTATTTGTAGTGCAAGTCAAAATATAGGGACTCTACTCATACTGGCCAGCTAGAGGGAAACACATGATTCTGAGTGATCAAAAGAGCCCCAAATTCAAATTCAAAGTCATGAGAGCTGACAGTATTACAGAGTACAAAAATATGGTGAAAATTTACACATTACACATAAAGTACATAATTTTTTAATAGTTTACAAATAGAGATCTACAGATATGTTTCCAATTAAGCTGGCTTTTACTACCCACCTATTGTAATACTCTAGGTATGGTTACATATACCAAAAGAACAAAAAAAATTCCCATAGCATAGCTATACAGCAACATATTAAGGTCTGAAGATTAGACCAGTACATGTTAAATATTTCACTGGTTTACTAAACTGACATTTTAAATCATTTACAGTAAAAAAAAAATCTTATAGACTTGTCTTTGAGACTGAAACAGAGTGTCTTTTATTAGTAAATTATTCAGTATTTAAAACAAGGGTTTGAGACCTTACAAGAAGTCTCTCTAGGCAGCTGGCATGAAAAATAAGGTATTTTAAAGGCAGTGTTTGTCAGTAATATAATAACCGATTCCTATTTTAATCAAACTTAACTAACCATTACTTTTCTGATTCTTTTGAACTTGTGTTCCTTTAGGCTTTATAAGCATTTCTGGCAGCTTATTTGGTCTCCACTTTGTCCACATTGGCTGGTTTTCATTTTTCCAATGGTGATACAGAAATGTTCATTTGATAGTTTTTACACACAAATAAATAACGCACTGTTAACTCTATAGCTAAGAGGAATGGGTAGGATGCCTATTGCATAACAATACAGAGAGATCAAGTAAGGCACGGGACAGATACAGCAACTCCACTTCATGGGATTTTCCTGTTTTTTTCCTTTCACATAGTTAACACTAACAATTTTCTTCCAGTGTTTATTTTTCAAAAGGTTTCTTTTTTCTTTAACTTTGCTTCTTGTCTATCTCACACTATGTGTAGGTGAAATGTAGGAAAAAGCCTTCAATGTTTTGCTTCAGATGCCAGTTGAAAAAAAAAACAAAACAAAAAACAAAACAAACTTTCAAACAGTTCAGACTAGTACCGCTTTTTTTTCTTCTTTTTTTTTTCTTTTAACACTGTTGAACCTGGGTTTTTATTTTTCTTTCTTTCCTTCTCACTCTCTCTTTTTTTTCCTTGGTTATCTTTTCTTTTTATAAACACATGTCATGCTGTTTCAGGGATATCCTTTAGCTGCACTTGCAAGACTTTACAATCATGTTGGACAGCTGTTCAATTTTGGGTGTTTTTCCAATGTAATAGAGGATGGTGAGGGGTTCCAAATCCTGGGACACACAGCACGGAGAGGCTGAAGCTTCTGGATTTATGGTGTTATACAAGCTGAGTACCTAGAAGGAGAAACCAAAAAAAACCAGATTAAGGCAGCTACCTCTAACGAGAGAACCATTTTCTGCATCACTTCCTCCCACAGCACCTGAGAGAACGCCCACTGAATGCGGTATGAAGATTCCTGGATTTTAGGGGGTTTTTATGCTTTTTCACTTCAATCTGGTCCTCACAATATACCTGAATTTCCTAAACTTTTATCCATACAGTCTCAAGTCTCAAAGCAGGTACATAGCTGGAGTCCACCTCTAAAGTGTTGCACTTTGAATCAACAGGCACACTATATTTATGAATACAGAGGAAATGGAAAGGTTTTTATCTGTTTCCTCAATTTGCTATTTTCTGTTTACAGGATTTTGGATTTTCAAGTGACCAAAGAGTAGAGACCTCTTCAGAGCACAGGCACTCCTCTTCTCTTACCCTCTGGCCATGTTAATTAAGTCCCTTAATGCCACCATGCCAGCACCAGGACTGAAGTTGCAGTTACTCTTGCTGAGAGCCAGATACATGGAGTTATCACCTATGTCACCCTGGATTCCTATGCATGGTTCTTTTTAAGGGAAGTATATAGGGCTAGCCACTGATGATGCATAGGTGCTCCTGAGGATGCCATTAATGCCTTAGCCAAACACCAAGTGACCTTTTCCTAGAACTTCTACACAACATTTGCAGCGTAGAGAGACAGAAGTTCTGTTCAGGACAGCAACACTAGCTACTTCATTAGGCAACTTCTGGCTTCTTGGGCAATTATCCAAACCACATATTTGTGACCATGACAGTTACTCTTCCTCTTTCCTTTAAAAACAAGTGCAGTTCCAAAACGTGTACACCACTACTCCACATCAGCACGGAAACATCCTCGCCTTATTTATACCTCTGCCTGCTGATGTTGCTAACAGTACAATGTCACAGACAGTGACAGCTACAGAGGAGTCTGTAAGCTCAGGAAGAACATGATATCATGGTTTTACCAACCAAAAGGAACTCAAGCTGTCCCTTGGACACGGCAATTTCTCCCTGCTGGCTGTCACTGATCTGTCATTTTAAGGAAGGCTTGAAAAAGGAGAGACATCATTCTTAGTATGGAGCTGAGGGTGAAATTCTCGCTTTACAAAACTATGATGCAAATGTCTGTCTCTAGCATTTACTGTCTAGACATCCTCAGTGATAGTTGAGAGGAAATTAGCACTTCACAGCAGAATACTACTCATACTAAGGCAGTTGGCTAAAATACTACATCTAATCCCTAAAATAAAAAGTCCCATATCAGACAACTCTTATTCGGTACAAAGCCCCTCCTCCCCTTAGAAATTTTCAAAATGTAAGAAAGAATATGTCTCTTGAAGTAAAAGAAAGACAGCTATCAGTAGATTTTCATGAAATTCAGCATGGCAGGTGCTAACCTTGAAATGGCAGGTCATAAAAGTAGGCGGTGACCAGGCAGTACAACTCTGCCCTTTAGTTACTTTGAAGTGCCTCCCTCAGTGTCTTTACTGACCAAACTCATTGTGCCATCTTCCACTCAAGTCTATAATGACAAACCTTTTCCAAGCCACCTCCAAAGGCTACATGCTCACAGAAAGTATTCAATCCAACCATGTGTTCGTATCAATGAACATATTAAAAAAAGAAGTAAATCTTTGGGCCAATACATTTCTCCTGCTTCAACACCAGGCTTAAGGCCATATGTGAGTTTCTCTATAGGGCCACACTTCATCATCCTTAGTTACTCAGACTAGCTCTGGACACTGGTGCTGATGTCAATCCCAGAAACATAGCTCAATCTGCAGTTACAAAACAGAAGCTGAAAATTAGCAAATCTATTACTTACTCTGCTATGCTGAGTATCTGAGCTCCATAAGTATGGGCAGGCTCCTGCACAGAAATTAGCATGGTATCCTTTAGGTTCATGAATCCATTTCCAGCCAAGATCCCTCTTGAAGTCTATATAAAGTGGACGCAGACAGCAATTATCCTGCACATTCCTGGGAAATAAAATATAAACACATACGTCACAACAAGGACAACACCAGGAGTAAAAATAATACAGTTGCTTGCTCCCTGAATGATCCTTTACAGGCAGACAAGTCTGAATCACAAAAATTCTCAACTAAATCAAACCAATAGTAGCTTATGCTGTAACTAAAATTACAGTTATTACAAGATGCTTAGACATGGCAGGACTTGCTCATACAGACAAAGCTAATGGCTCCCCTGGAGGACTACTCAAATGTTTTTCTCCATGTCCTACAGAGGAGATTGACTAGGTGAACAAAGGGAATGTAATAATTTGGCTCTGACTACGGGGTTAATGCATCTGGGAATCATCCCACATGGAACTGAGCTTCTGCTGTCTAGGGTCACAACAATCTGCCCCTCTCTCTGTGGGACTGAAGACTGCCAGGCAGAGACCTGCTACACACAGACCGTGGGTCTGAGAAGGAGAGTATATTCTGTATAAATGCCAACTGTAAAGAAACATGATAAAAACTGCATGACACCTCCCAAGACTGTGTAAGAATACTGGATGTGCAGGCATAGTTACCTAAAACAATAGGCAGCATCTAGAGCACGCTTCTTCCGCCGACTGGGCTGTTGCGACTCAAGTCTGTAGGAGGGTAACAACATTAGCAGAAGATGTGGGGTCTTCCCACTGTATTTTTTCCTATTGGACTTTAAAGCTTTCACATCACCACTGGAATATGTGTAGTCATCAATACCTTCAAAAAATACATTTTGGTGATAAACATTGTGTTGCTTTTTCTTCACAAATTAAATAAACCATCTCTTAAAAAAAAATCTCTCAGAAACTGGGCCATGATGGTGTCAGCTGGGCATGTTTACCGGGGAAGGGGGGGACAAATCTTGACCCAAAATGCCTAAGATATTCACTGTTAGCTATTGTATCAACCCTCCCACATTCACATCTGTTTAATGGCATTTCAGTACATTTACCAGAAACATTTAAATGAGTAACAGAGGAGGCAATTTCAGTCACTGCATCTGCTGTCTTCGCTTCAAACACCCCAGTGATTCTTTTGTTGCTTCAGTTAGAGCAGTACTCCCAACTTTCAACAGGTACGTACCTTTTAAAACACTTAAAGCTGTTCTGGATACTTCACCTTCATTTCCCACTCTTACTTCTATCCCATTAATTTCCTCCATCACATTCATTCCTTTCTGATACTTGTAAATTCCCTGTCTTTCACTGCCAGTTTATTTAAATATGCTAATTTTCCCCAGAAAGTCAGTTATTTTATTCTCTTCCTTTATATGGGCATGGCAAAGACACTGATCAAAGTATTTCTTCTTGAAATGGCAATCCATGGCCTCACATTCTGTATTCTCTTTTTACACTAACTGCCTCACTACCTTCTTATCATGGCAATAGCACAGACAAGAAACTCAAGCTATTGGCCTTTCATAGGAGTCATGTTATGCCTTTTGTTAAGATCCTTTAGAAAATTAACCCCCTACCATCTAAACAGAAAAAGATACACTATTCTTTTCTTAACATATGCAATTATAGTGACCAAACATCATACTAACAATTTTTCAAATGCACACAATGGCTTTAATCATATGTACAGTACATGTACTTACTTACAGGAAAAAATTCCAATTCAGTGAAACAATGGTTAGAAAAACTTAGCACTTGACAATGAATATAGCCAAATATTTGGATCGCAAGTGAACCAAATCATGACACATTTCAATAAATGAGAACTTCATGAACAGAACTTAGGTTGAAATTGGTTCTAATATAGCTATAGATTCATATGTACTGGTGGATGGTAACTGTAGTACAGTAAATTAAATATAATTTCTCTTTGTGAAACTGAAAGTTTAATGGCTTAAAAACACAAGAGAGCATATATGACCTTGGTATATTTACTCCATGTCACCTTGCCTGCTGTCCATAAACAGCACATTTATTCCTAACCCTCACTACACAGTTTTTTTTTATATTTTAATTCCCACTTGTTCTAATCTTTTCAACTGAGTCTGACTCATTACAGTACTAGGATGGAGAGCAAATGGTTTATTTTGAAAATATTGAGCTGTTTTCTTATTACTATCCAATAGTGGATGGCAAACTGTGCAGGAATCTTCACTAAACCCAAAATTGTATGTATATCCTGTGAGCATGCTGAAAACTGTAATAACAGACTCTTAAGGACATCAAAGCTGCATGAATGAGACAGCTTTATCATGCCTTCTGATTTTAGAATTGTTCAGGTGATATGGTTCTACCCTTGTGACTTTAGTACCATTTCCTACCAGCTGAGAATCATGATTCTCAAATGAATCTGAATGCCATTTAGGAGGCAGAAACAGCTTTTTGTTTCCCTCCTCAATTAGTACATACCACAGCATTTTTAAAAGTTGGAGTTTTTTTCCTTTCATTACCTGCAAATCTTGCTTCGAGCTCCTCACTTTTATTTGGGATGATATAATTATTGGAAGGCACGAAGGTACAGCATGGACAATGTAAGCTTATCTTAAATCCAAGATTCCTGTCTGCAAAACATAAAATTGAGTGGAGTTGGTTTTTACACGTGGAATGATTCTGAAATACTCCTGAATTAATGGAGGAGCAGCTGGGGCAGGAGAGCACTTTTTGTCACCTCTGTGATGGAGCCACTCATGTACAGCCTCAGTGACATCAAAAGACAACCACTCTCCTTCAGCTCTTGTTTTAACTACTTTGCTGTCGATATAGCGCTGTCCTGGTGACGATAATTCTTTAGATTTTAAAACCTGCAAGAAACAACAAATAAGATTGCCTACAGGTTAACATTTACCTGGTTGCTTTTAAAATGGACCACTATCACTAGAAAATAGCACAAGAAACTATTACAGCTGAAACCTCTATGCAGCAGATGAACATTCAGGCACATTTTCAGAAAGAATCTTCTTAGGGTGTGTAAGGAGAAGAACAATATAAAAACACCCTAATGAAATCAGCTTAGGCTCCCAAGCAAAACACACCATCACATATTCCTTTGTGAGAGAGATCAGAACAGAAAGAACTGCTCTGAAAACTTATCCTGTAATACAGGCACTGAAGAGATCACAGTAATCATCAAAATACACTATTTTACCTTCTTCAGTAATATTTACACTGGCTAGAGCATAAGATGCCAAAGTCCAGGCTGTACAATGTAGTCTGTACACTGAAGATATTACATTTCTCCCCTATAATTAACCTATGGTTTTGCCTTATTCATGCTTTTAAAGCCTTCCCCCCGATTTCAAGTACTAATCATACATTAAACAGATGGCCTTGCATGGATTTATGCAACAGGTGAGGCTGCTTCCGTCCTAACTTTGATGCAGGCTTTATTTGCATTTGTGTCAAATGTTTCAGCAAAGCTTCTACTGACCAAGGAATAAAAAATACCTGAACAAAAGAAACCCAGGCTCCACATGACCAGAATTTCAAGTGCCCACAGTCCCCCTCATCCCAGGCACAATTCAGTGAGTGCCTTCCCATATACAAGCAGAGCCTGCTATAATTTACCCTAACTCTAGGACAAAACAATTGGTCTTTTGGCTGTTCACAGGTTTCTGGTTTTCTAGTTATTACTCTGTTGATAGTTTTGTGATGCAGGGAGCTGGAATGCCATGCAACATTAAGTCAGCTCCAATCAAGATACCACACGATAACATCACTTTGTAACTTTTGGCATGCCAGCTGCGCGACTTCATACATTGTTTTGTGTTTTTCCCTTCTTTAAGCACCCAAGTCCATCTCCAAATGAGTAACTGACAACGTCTCATTGTTTCCTCCTATTTTCTCAGCCCAGAACAACCTGACATCTAGCAAGAACTGCTGTAATAAAATCATGGTGAAACTGCATAAAACATGTAAAGAAAAATATTTCAAAAGAGGTGTGAAACTATGTAATCGTGATAAAATCAGGCTTTTCGTAATTAAACAGGCTTGAAAAGCTCAGATTCTGTCCAGCATGTGGAGACAGCATGTAGAGGCTCCCTATTCCTATTTATTGCAACGCAGTGCTGGATCTCTCATAGGCCAACAGCGTGGCTCCTACAATAACATTTGTCTTATGAAAAGAAGAGCAATATGACAAGCTCTTTTGTCTTCTTTCTGATCAACACATTTAGCAAAAAGGCGTGAGAAGGTGTTGGTTCAAGTCCAGAAGATTACTAAGGGCCCCTGGTAGGCGATGCCGAGCTCCCCAGTAGAAACTAAGACACTCAAAACAGTGAACATTGGGACTCCTTTTTATGAGGTAACCTTCAAACAAAGTGTCTGAACAACTGTTTACAGAGTCTGGCAGCAGCAAGGGGACTACCACTGCTCAGAAGTGCCAGAGGGATGAGAGAATCAGTAATCAATGCTGGGAAAGTCCCAGAGAAGTACAAATATAACTTTGCCTTCCCTTTGGTCTTTATCAGGTCAAGTGTTTCTGAGGATGTAATGCAGCTGTCATTCTGCAAGGATGTGTTGGGGCTGGAGGGGGTTGAGGCAAATGGGACACAAGAACTTGGCTTATTTCTCTTCCTTTCTGCACAGTCATATCTTTCCAAAGACTCCAGAAACTGCATACCTCAGTTTTGGCAGTGATGTAAGGACTAAAAGCAAGTAATGTGCCAAAAGCAATCTCCTGATGTTAACTATAATTGGTCTTAGACATATTCTGAAGACACAGCTGTGCCTTGGTATCAAAAATAAACGTATTTATCCCAGTCTTTATCCAAATTGCTACCAAAAGACAGAGTCAAGGCCTGTCAGTGTGTACCTGAAAAAAAAGGCATTTGTAAAATATAAGAAATCCTCATTGCACATATCCAATGGTACAAGGAAAATCCATCCCCACTGCTGAGCTGAATGTCAAGAAAAGTGTTGGCAGGTTTCTGAACTGTATGGCACTGTGGGACAGGATGGAAAGTGGACTAAAACAGCTGGATATTATCCACCCTATGGTACCTACAATATCTGAAAGTAAAGTTTCTCCCCATGTTGTTTATGCAGCATGTTCAGGAAGAAAATTATAAAGAATGAGGTAAAAAGTCACAAACTAAGTACGAGAGAATTTCCACAATTGACACCATGGGTTCAACAGGCACAGGCAGTTCTTAAGCAAAAGGCTATTAAGTGAGAAGAGTGTTACACTTAGTGAAATTAACTTCAATCTCCTTTTCTTGGGTGAAATATCTTTATAGTGTTAGGGTGATGTATGACCTTAAAACCCCGAGTACTTGTAAGCAAGAATGATCTTCTAGCCCCACCATTTCCATTTTCCCTTCTTTTTCTCTGACACTGTTGCAGATGTGGAAAGCTAATGGAGATAAAATCCTAGGCCGGATCCTAAGAGTCCATTTTCTCCCACAAAGTAATCTGATTAAGTTTCTTTTCCTACACTGCTTTCTATTTCCATCCACACTGAAGCAACTGCACTCTATATGGTGGTAAACAAAGGGGCCTTTTTGTAGGAATCTCTCAGAAACTTTTACAGCTACAAAATACTCTTCAAATGATTCTTCCAGATATTACTACATGAAATAAGCATTTTAGGTTCTCTCTGCCATTTTCCCGCTTTGGTTTGCTTCTTTTTACTTTGCCCTACATTTCTGGTTTTAACCTTCCCCATCAGCAACACACCTTTTCCTTCCAATACACCCTCAAGCCTATATCCTCAATGAAAAACTTCTCTTTCATTGTTTCCAGTCCCTTCTTCCTACTACATCAACTAATTTAGTTTCAAAAAGAAGAATAAAAGCCTTTTCTGTGCCTTGCAGCTTTTGTGCTTGAAAGCTTGTCTACTTCTTCCAACCACACCGATTGGTCTTAGAAGAGATATTGCTTTCACCTATAAACATTGCCTTGCCTTACCTATAAACAGCACCTCATCCTCATGCTCAGCCCACCAAAACCACATCAAACACTGTTATCAGAAGTGCTGCTGCACAGCTTATACCTGCAGGAGCTAAACGAAAGCTTTGTGCAAAAGTTTTCAGTGCACTAAAAATATTAACAGAAGGCAAGGGGAAAAAAGAAAATTCACAGAAGAGAAAAATCACCTGAGTTAAACTTCTCCTTTAATCCTTTCTTACTTCCTTCTGGCACCTTATCCAAACACTCCCTCTTAAAGAGGTAGAAAGAGTTTGGTCTGACTAAAGGCCGTAACGTGGGAGGCTAAGGTTTTCCAGTGGGGGAATCCTGTGCATCACCCACTGCATGCAGAGACACAGATCCCATCATTTGCATGAGCAGGAGACAGAGTTTCCACACAGGCAGCCCCACCTGCCTCACTGAGGAGGGACACATCCCAACACCCACATGTACAAACAGCTGGTGATGCACGACAGCTGCGCGCTGACGGCTGCGAGCACGCACACCTTCACACACGCCTCAGAGAAAGCTCAAAGCCAACAAGCCCGGGTTCTGGATATGGGCATGTCTGTCCAGGGATATCTGCTTATTTGCTCTTGCTTCCAACAGAGTGACAACGCAGCACTGCCTGTTTTAATAAATTGATTGCACAGGGAACAATCGCATATGATCGCATGCTGTGGGGATGAGCTGAACTGGAAGAAGTGTTACCAGAAGGTGATCCACCAGACTTCTAGACCAGTATACAGAGTAATCTTCATTCAGTGGCAATGCTCTACATTCTAAGAACAATTTCAAGGGTTTTTCTACCCCATTTTTGCATGTGATTCATCCCTTTCACAGGAAAACCACCAACTAAAATAGCTTTTTAATCTTATCGTGACCTTGTGTCTTGTACACTGCCTTCTACCTACCTTTTTCTATGCCCACTGCTAACCTACCTCTCATACACTTTTTTTCAATTCTGAGGCTTCATGTAAACACCTGGTAAAAAAATAATCTTACAAATACCATGAAGGGTCTTTGGATATCACATACATGCAGCTAAAGCCAGCAGATCAAGGTGAAACAAACACACAAATAAATGAATAATGCAGTTAATGGCAGGAAATGGCTCATGAAGACGCCAGATGCAAACAAAGCACTGCTCTTGTTTGTACAGCTCCATATGTTTAGGAAGCCCAGCCGGGGATCTTGGTGATGACAGCACTCACATGCCACCCTCATCAGGCCTGCCAGATTTCTGGTATTTTACAAATCTTGTTGAAATCTACTCTTCATTCTGCTCAGTCTTCTGGGGGGAGAACCTCTGCTCAGCTGGCAGGGACTTGTCTGTGCTCCTCTTCATCCATTAGAGGAGGCTGACACATGATGTTATCTTGAAAGCATATCCCAAATTGCCATGACCAGGGCATTCAGCAGTAAAAAAGTTTAGTTTTGTCACAAACTGGTTTCAGGAGAATGAGGAGTTTCCAGAAAATACTGATTTGTAAATTACTTCTGTCACTTGCTATGCTTGTTTTTCAGACTATCTGGGAAGCATTAGCAGATACATTTTTAAACAATTTAAGTATCAAATAGCTGAAATCTTCATTAAAATACTGGAGGATGAAACTGTTTATTTACAGGCACACACCTCAAGAAACTATCACACAGTTCTGAGTATAAAAGTAAGGATAAGGATTATCTTAGTCTGTATTTTATAAACTGTAAAGTACACTGAGAATACTACATAATTCATGATAACAGACAAAGCAGGATGCTTGCAAAATTAGCAGAAACATGACTACTTTAAAGAATGCGGCATATCAGAAGTTGACATGAGCAGAGCAGCAGCACTCGGCGTCAGTGTAATTAAACTGGTTCAAAAACAAACTCGAAAAAACTCCTAAGCCCAAGACTGTTAAAAGAAACATAATTATTTTGCTCAAAGTTTCCTTTGCCTACTCCCCCGCTCATGTATTTAGGCAGCTAAAGCAGGGGATAACTGAATCAACACATTAGTGTATGTATTCTAGACAATAACCACTGACAGCAGACGCCAGAACAGCCTGTCTTTGTGACTCATTACACAGCTAAAAGGAAAAAATTTGACATGAAGATACACTGGTTCTTTTAAATAACTAGAGCTCCAGAACAGCAACTTGTTTAGTTCATTTCAGATTTGGTATTCTGGCCAATAACTACTTCTGCTCTTCTATTGTCACCACAGTCAGATGCGGAAGAATAGGAAAATTGCAATTAAGTATAATTTACAGTGGAATAGTTTTGGCAAATAAATTCACCACCTCCTCAGCCAGAAAACAAACAAAAAACTGAATGTGGTTCAGCAGTGATGATACACAGGCTGATGCATCAATGACATACATCTGCTGCAGCCAAGAAAACCAAGAGCATTTTATAGCTGGGTTTGAGAATTATGGTCACCGACTCTTTGGAAATATTTTTGGTGACTTACAGTTTCTTAAAACAAGTTGATGAACTTTCCAAACATAGTAATAAGATCATATGGCCACTTAAAAATATCCTGTTTCCTGCATTGCCTTGGAACTTGAAACGGTCACTGCTATCAGCCAGTGTGGGTTCTGCAGTCACTGAACAGCAGTAAATATGGCATTATCTTGTGAAAACCTGTTATTAATCTGTCCTTCCTCTCCATTCATTCTGGACTGTCTGATCTCCTCCCTCCAGATGCTGTTGGCCCCCTGATAACTTCCTTCCTTCCCTTCCCTTCTCTGTCATTTCAGACTCCTGTGATGTTCTTGTGTATTACAACATCTTGGCAGGCTCACTACTCTTTCTTTTACTTATCAGCCATTATCCATGATTTCCATTGGAACTTCACGGCCCTTTTAAAAATAATGGAAATAACCTGACATGTACTTAAAGTAAATAAGCCCAAACAATGAGATCCAGTGGTAAATGATGTGCTTGTGCTGGTTAACATGAGGGCAGAGATAAGTTCAGCAATGCACACCATGGCTGAAAACTGCCATTTAGGATGACCTTTTCTGAACTAGAAGAAACTGCAGGGGACTGCAGTGTAACTCTCTGTAACTCTCACTGGAATGACCAGATTCCCAAGGTCAGATGCTTGGCGTTTCCAAATTCTTACATACTAGTCACCCTACTGAAAGATTCACTCACTGCCTGGTTCCAGATTTCAAAGGTCTCCTCGGACAGCTCTCAGGGACTTCAGCCAGCTCTTTCTGAAACCTACAGTTAAAAAATGGCCATGCTAATTATCAATCCTTTCTCACTCCCTGGTTAAATCTGAGGTCTTTGATCCTGTCCTGGACATAAGGGAAGGCAAATCCTTGATTCTGCTGCAAACCTCTCCAGTTTCTTACTCATTACATGTGGAAACATATGGTATGAAGTGCAAAGCTTCCATATAGTACCTTTTGCCAGATAATCGGGAATCTACTGGCTATCAAAACCTTAGCTGCCTCTAAGTGCAAGAGACTGGCTTTTTAAAAAATGTCAGTGTGAGTTTTCAAGCTCTTCTTGTAGCCACTCCTGCAAAGGAGTAATTCAGACTCTGCCTTCAGTGCTATGGAGTTAAAGGGGCTTTACAGTCCCCCTGCTTATCAATGAAGTCTTTCCATTACTTGCAATGGTCTCCGAATCAGGCTCAAACTGAGGGCAGAATCTTTAGAGACTAGTATATGAGATGCAGAGTTCCTGCCAAAATACAAAGAAAGGTATGGAGTACTTGCCAAAGTTTGTAAAAAACCCATAGCTCTCTGATCCATCTGCTCAGAACTTGCCAGACACGTTCTTCATGCAAACTTGCAAATAAAAAGAACATATTGCACACATAACCCAAACTCTTTTATATCTGGATGGGCTACAGCTGCAGAAGGATTCTCTTACAGTGCTGGCTGATGCTCACTTAAAGGTAAAAGAAGGTGAAGTGTGAGGTGGGTAAAGAGATGAGGACTTAAGCATGTCAGAAAGGGAGGGGAAGTCAAGTATGTCATGGAATCACTGTGACAGACTCATTGCATCACCCTGTGGTAAGGAGATGAGCTTTGGGAAGAGAATAGATCCTGGGAAGGGACTTTGTCTCAATTTGTTCCCCAAGCAGGGCCTTCCTCCTGATACTGAAGATACATGTGCAGTGTAAGCTGGGGACAGAGCCCCGAGGCCATCCAGCCTGATTTATGTTTAAGCAGGCAGGAAGACTCTGCATTGTATAAGCAATAAAAACGAATGCAGGGTCTGGGGTCCTCCTCCTGGAAGATTCTGAAATATTGAGGGCAATTTCCTGCCATTTGGGAGATTTCAAGATAGCTCCAAAGAAAGATTTTATATAAAATGAAGCAAAACAAAAAAATCCCGTAAACTTATCTAGCCTTTAGCTTTAACTTGCCAAAGGCACATTATGTTTTATTAAAATATCAACAAAGAGGAGCCAAAGTCAACAGAAACAGAGTGGGTTCCCCTGTCTTCTAGCCAAATCTCCCAGATCCTGCAGGGTACTCCTGTGTTCATCTCCCCTTTATGCACAGGTCTCCTAAGCCCTTTTCTCTTCCTTGGTCCTGTCCCTGACAGTTATATCTCATCTTCATGTGCATTTTACTACATTTTGGCATCCAGCTTTCTTGGCTAAATGAGTGTTTGGACATAGTACTTCCTTCAAGATGTTGTCTTCTTCCACAAGTCCCTCCTCTTTCTTCCCTTCCTCTTGCCTGCCTTGCTCCCTATAACTCACAGTTCTCCTTGTGGTTTTCTCTTCCCACCACCTACAGGTTTCCACCCAAATCATTCCCATCCTCCTCCATTTTCTCCCATCATCTATTCTTCTTCAGGCAGGCTTCTCTCCAACAAATACCTCCAAAAAAAGCTCCTCAAAAAAACCCAGAAAAAAGCTCCACATTGTTTCCTACACTTCCCCAGAACAGGAACACCACCATTCCCCCTCCAACAGGCCCTCTAGCACATGGCCATCAAGCCAACCCGATGTTCCTTAGCTCAGTCACTATCACGCTCAGCTGCTTCCTTCAAACTTGATCATGTCCCAGCGTAATACAGGCTTGGCTACCCCACAAACCCTGGCCCAAAGAGCAGGAACCCAAACCTAGCTGTTGTTTTCAGACCCATGGCCTGCACTCCCACACCTCCAATAATGTGCAGGCACCATAAATGGCAATATAGCCATCCATGGCCCGCTCTTCTACACATGGCAGTGTCCAGCTGGGAAGCACATGCTGGCCCTTGCCAGGAGCTGATGGAAATATTATATATTTCTTCAAGTTGTCTTCAGTAACTACTCTATTCCTGGCAAGAGGCGGGTGCATCCGAGATATGCTCTCAAATTACAGTGCAGATGATGCAGCCATAAATACTTCCCCTCACACTCGCAGAGTATTTGAGAAGGTATCCTAGACATGGTCTCCAATGCACTGACATCTTTTTGTAGGGCATACAGTATCTGGAACCAGAAAAAGGGAATTCTGGAACAAGGAGAAAACTGCAATTCAGCTGAAGTATACTGCAAATTAACCTCCTCTGGTCCTGAGCTGTTGCTGGGGGAAAGAGGAGCTTGGTGGAGTAGAAAGTTGTTACATCCACACTATATACTGGGTTTGACACTTCAAAGAATACTGTGCATTTGCCATTCAACATAACCTCGTAACCTTTCAGAATAAAAGAGTCTGGTTTCAGGATAGCAATACATAAACTGTGAGATCCAAATGCACTACTTTAGATGTGGGTCATAGCGATGGCAGTCAATTCTTTCATACCAAGTGCCCCAGGTGATATCTGTAATACAGACATCCTGTGCCAGCTCACAGCCACAAATCCTGCTTCATGGTATTTTCTTAGAGACAGCACTTTTTGGCAAGAAAAGAGAGCAAGGCCCCTCTGCTCCTGATTATACGGAGATCAGCCTGAAGGATCTCTGTTGCAGTCAGTGTAAATTGCCTCAGATTTGCACCATGGAGATTTGGCCCAAATCTATAGTAGCTCACTCTAAACGTATTCCCCAACTGAAAAACAAGACAAAACACTGTCTGAATTGAAAGTATTTGAACAACCGACTGTGGTTTCAACTTAAATCTGACTCATAATGGGGTAATATGTTCCACAGCATCTTCCTCCTCGTAACTCCAAGCAGGGAGAGAGGCCCTGGGAGAAATGGGGGTTACCACCGCCTAGAGAACAGACAGTTCTTCCTAGACCCTGAGCAAGCTCCACAGAAGCTCTTGACATGGACTGGGCTCTCCCCATCATGGAAAGACCAAAGGTCTGCTCCTGTTTGCTTCAAATTCTTCTCTGCAATCTGATGTGTCGCCCCCAGCTGTAACCTGCCACTGTTCATTTGCCCCAACCCTCGCTCTGATATATCCTGTGGATACATCCCTCCCATCCACAGCCTCTCAGGTAATCCCACCCACAGCAGCCTCAGATAACGACGACAATAAAACACAGCGCTTCAGCTGCAGTTTTTGTGACGCTTTATGATGTGTTAACAAAACATGGCACCGCTTCCACAGGAAGTAATTATTACTTGTTATTGTTTGACTGCCTGTACATAATAAAAATACCTTAAACCCAATACCACAGCACTCTCTGAAGGATGTCTTTTCACCCTGTAAGGGTTTCCACTAGTTCTGCTTTGCAGTGGTGCCTATTTGTTGTTTGGAATGCTTATTCGTAAAAGACAAGGCTTTTTTTGAAAGGTACAGGGACTTTGTTCATAAATACAGAAGCACCTTAATAAAAGAAAGATGTGATGAAGTCTTCAAAGCAGGCAAGAAAACTGATGAACAAAGACATTCCCATAACAACTGAGCTTTATCTGATCAAATTCCAATAAAGCCTGCATTTGGCATAAATCTTTAAAAACATAGCAAGGGCCACTGGAGGATGCTAAAACTTGTTTGTTTAATATTATTCCTCCTCCCTTCCCCAAAAGCACTTTATCCTCTTAATATTTTCTGAAGTCTTGGTGCACGTTGGGAAGTGCATTGAGCGAGCATGGCGCAGTGGAAGGGAGAAGCGTGCCTTGTCCGAGGTCATGCCGCTTCCTTCCTTCCTTCCCTTTGGCTTCCCACTCTCCAACGTGCTGATGATCAGCAGGATAACCATCAGATTAAGCCTCCCTTTCGGGCAGAAGAAACAACAGAAAAGGTAGTGCCTTTAAAGAATTTAATTCTCTGTGGCTTCACTTAACCAGAGCCAAGAAGAGACAGGAGCTTTCATACCAGCCTTATAAAAGTAACTTAATTCCTACTTCTTTGAGTTTTATTATTTTCCATCCTAAGACTACTTACTATGTGCACTGCACTTCCCATCTGTGCAGGAACACACAGATGTGACTGACTAATCCTTAAATACCAAGAGAAGTGTTCTGGGTGAAAACAGACATTTTCTGCACACAGGGATTACTACTTGCCCATTGGCTTTGTGGATGCACCCAGGGCACCTCCATGAGAATTAATCTCTAGCATTCACTGCCTGGAGAAATACAGATGGCAGAAAACCTGGCAAGCAGATTCATAACCACTCACTCCCAGCATAAATAGAGTGGGGTGCTCTCTGCTCCTACTCAGCCTCTGAGGTGGGAACAGGGTCCTGCTGCTGGGCCAGGGGCCGGGAACAAGGGGCCACAGCCCTGGCTCACCATGCCAAGCAGCCCCAGACTGACTTCCCAGAGTCAGTGCAAACAAGGGCTGTAGGAAAACACAAAGTCCCTCTCTGATGTGGTTTGGAAAAGGGAGCCAAGTACAGCCTGAGGAAAGCTTAGCTGAAAAGGTGCAGTTTTGCATTTCTTCTTTCATTTTAAGGGGTAGATCTCTAAGGTCAGAGGACCACACAAAGAAATAATCAGGCAGAGAAACAAAATATTTATATTCTGCTTGCTTATTTTTTCAATTTACCCTGCACATCTGTCTCTAGCTGTTCCTAAAATAGTCCTTTAGAATAACGCTGTCCCTTCTGCATCAGTGCCACTGCATATGCTACTACTAAACTGCCACTGGACTAAATCAGAAAGCTCTTGGAGGGCAATTAGAAGATGTGCACATGCTCAGGGCTCGGATTCTCCCCAGAAGGCTTCTGCGCCTCTCCTCCTGCTTGACTGAGAAAGACAAGGGGACAAAGGAACAACCATTCCTTGAAACTGAAGGTATGAGAGGAATTTCAAAAACCCTCATCAAGAAGAACTCCACAACAAAGCAAAACACTAAGCAACCTGAAACTTGGTTGGAGGAGAAAAAAAAAAACCCTAATAATTAAATGTTGCTTATGCAAGATGAAAAACCACACTGTTCCTTCTGGGCACAACAGCCCTGGCAAGCCCAGCATGTATGTCACAAGACAGGAAGCAAAGCTCATGCACAGAGGAGGAGCAGCAGCTGCTCATGCCAACTCCACCGGCAATCCCCTCTGCAAGGCTCACTCTCCATGCATGGCTTTTCATGCTGGAGTCAGATCTCTGGCTAAGTCTTCAGCCCTTACAGAAGATAGCTGCCTCTCCCATTTCCACTGAAATGAGGATCTTCCTCAGGCTCCCCTTCTATCTCCCATGTTTGTACCATGTTCACCACTAGACAACTCTATCTGCATTCTCAGTACATTAATATACAGCCCCAAGCTCCTCCAGCACCACTGGGGCACCAATACCTCCTATCAATTCTTCTTCTCCTTCATCTGCATAGATTTTCTTATTTCTGATCTCTAGAATTCATACAGTAAGTTTTAGAACGCTTTCTGTAGCACTGTTCTAAAATACACCATAGAATCATAGAATATCTCAAGTTGGAAGGGACCCAAAAGCTTCTTGGGTCCCTTGTCTCCAATTTCTCCCTTCTTTTGCTTTTCCTGTTAAACACTGCATCCTAACCTCATGTGCTGTGATGGACATCAGTTGCAGCAACATTTAGGGATTCCCATGCTCCTGGCAGAAGAGCTTCTGCCAAGGAGCCCACGCAGTTCAGACTGCCCACCACAGAGCTGTAATATCCCTGTCATACAAGGTTTTAGGAAGAGCTGCATACTAGATTTCAAGAAATAAACATGACCAAAGGGAAATGATCCAGAGACAGCTTGCCTCTCTACAAGCAAAGGAACAAAGTAACATGCCTAAAATATGCCTGGCATAAACACACAGGGCATGCTGCCTTTGGCTTGCCTGTTACTTGGTGGAGAAAAGATCTAATCCTACAATAACCTGCACTCATTACTCACCTAACACTTCACTTAGTTTGCTCCACCCAAGCTAAAAAAGAAACTGCCTTACTCACCAGCCATGTATTTATCCAGGGACCCAAGTACCTGCCCTGGATGCAGGTGTCAGTCATTTCTATGGGCACAGGCTTGCTGGAGTCAGGCTCTTTCAAGCAAGCCCCAGCTGTTTCTCATCACAAGGCAAAATCCCAGCCAAGCAAAGGCCCTGTCTTCCATACCTCTGCTGAACTCTTTGTGTCCCATGTTCCTCAAACACAGAAAGGCAATGAACTGAGCTCAGGCAACCACAGCTGTATTCTTTTCAGGTGGCTGACTAACAGCTCTCAAAAGTAGAACAACAGAAAGCCCAGCGATGCCATCAACTCCTTTTAGGATGTCTGAACAGTGAGGTCAAGCCAGAATGCACAATTGTTTCAGCAGGCTGCTGTGGCAGCATCACTGGGACTCAGTGTATTCTGAGTTTCATTCTCTGGGATGGCTGCTCTATACAGGCAACACCAGTGATTCTCAATAGACATTCTTAGTTTTCCCTTTTAACAAATAACACGTTATTTGCTCAACTTTTCTGCCATCCTGTTCTTGGAAAGGATGGCAGTCAGATGGCAGCCCCCAGTAACCACCTGTGGACCTGAACCACATTCAAATGAGAATTAAGCTTTTCCTACATTTAAACAACATCTACAGACTAATGCCCTTTTCCTGCTGTCAGCCTCCATGACTGGCTTTTACTGTCACTTCAGCAAGCCTGTGAACCCAAACTGCCCCCTCTCTCTGCTTCAAGTTTGGCTTCCACTTGACCACACCAGGCAGGAAAAAGTGAACACTTAAACACACACGGGATCCAACTGAGCCGGACTTCACTGTGCTGCAAGCCCAGTGCAGTGCCCAAGCATAACCAATGCAGGCAGCAAGAACAGAGCTAAGAAGGGTCTCCATACACTTTTACAAGGTGGTATCCTATGCATCAGGGTTTTCAGCAGAGCATGTCACAGGTTGCTGAAACAACCATGATTTTTACTCAGTATAAACTTCTGGGAGCTGGGCCCCTTTAAGTTGCTGTATTTCTCAGTGAAGAGAACTATGCTTTAGATGAAATATGCTCTAGACAGTATTTGCACAAATGCACAGACTCTTATGTTAAATGAGGTTAAAGGCTCTAAAGTCCTTAAAGATTAAATGACATAAATCTTGTCAACACTCAGGAGTGAAAGAGCCATGGAGCATTTTCTTACTCATTCCACAATCCCTGAATTGTCCACTCCCTTGCCTCAACCCCTGGATGACTATATAGAAGCCAGGTTTGAAACTCCTAAGCTCTGCAACTCAGTTTTAATTCAATTTCTACAAGAAAGGCTTAAAAAGCTTCTCCTGAACACGGGCCAGAGAGATGAATTTGACCTCTATGTAAACTACAGTTCAGGCCAGGTGTTGGGAGACAGATATCCTGGGAATAACTTTTTTCATGTCTTGTTCTCTCACTCGTTTTTTCACTAAGGTTGGAAAAGACCTCAAAGATCACGTAGTCCAACCTTTGACCAAACACCACCATGTCAACTGGATCATGGCACTAAATGCCATGTCCAGTCATTCCTTGAGCTCTTCCAGGGATGGTGACTGCACCACCTCCGTGGGCAGCCTGTTCCAATACTTGACAACCCTTTCAGTGAAGGAATTCCTCCTGATGTCCAACCCAAACCTCCTGTTCTGCAGCTCGAGACCATTTCCTCTTGCTGGTTGCACAGAAGCCAACCCCCACATGGCTACACCCTCCTTTTAGTGAGTTGTAGAGTGATAAGGTCACCCCTGAGCCTCCTTTTCTCCAGGTTATATACCCCCAGGTCCCTCAGGCACTCCTCATAGGACTCCCTCTCTAAACCCTTGCCCAGTTTTGCTGCCCTTCTCTGGACATGATCTAGCACCTCAATGTCTTTCTTGCAGTGAAGAGCCTGAAACTGGACACAGGATTTGAGATGCGACCTCACAAGGGCTGAATAGAGAGGGAAAATCACTGCCCTGCTCCTGCCACACTATTGCTGATACAAGCCAGGATGTCACTGACCCTCTGGGCCACCTGGACACACTGCTGACTCAAAACTCTGGAGTCCTCAGGCTTAACTGCTAGAAAAAGTTTGCACATTTCAGCTTTGTATGGTTTTGAGTGAAGTCCTTTCCAGGGAAGGCACTGAAATAAGAGGCTGTTTTGGAGAGAGGGAACTCAACTGCTTCTCCCCGCGGTTTGTTCTGCCTGCTAGATGGGTTTGCAGCAGCAGCAAGGTGGGGAGCTGAGGTGTGTGAGGTGCCTCCATACCTGGTACAGCTCTATCCGCTGCTCCGAGACGCGGGCCTTGGAGTTCTGCAGGCGGAAGACCCTGAACTCAGCCTTCACCAAGTTGGAGGCGTTCTTTTCCATCGCTGAGACGTCAAACCTGACGATTCGGAAGTAGAGGCTGTAATAGTTCGGCGGGATGGCGTCTGCAAGAAAGCAGTGGGATTTTATTACTTTTCTTGATGATAAAATACGTTGCTCCTTCAAACATTTTAATACAAGACAGGCTCAGTCAGGGAAATATCTGAAGCATGGTTCAGTTTCCACTGGTCAATTTAGTACTATTAACAGTTTAATAAAAATTAAGAAAATCTACCCCATGTGTTTTTTATAAGACTGCCATATTAATAGAGATTAACAACTACTTTCAACTCTATTTCAGGTCATGCATTTAAACCTCCCCTCTTTCAACCTACTGGTGGAAAATCCTGAATACTTATGAACTGAGAAAAAAAACATAGCAGTTGGTACATGGTAAATGCCTTCAGGCTTACAGAGAGTTCACAGGGATCTGCTAAGACAACAAGTAACAGCAGCTCATCTGATCTATATGTTCTCTGAAACCCACTTCCCCCCAGAATATGGAGGATGAATTAGCCAGCTTCAGATGTTATTCCATACCTAGTTATTAAAGGATATTTTTGGAACAAAATAGTCATTCTGATTATAGTGATGTGGGCTGGAAGAGAAGAGGAAGGAAAAAACAAAGGGAAAAGGCAAGCAGACAGTAGACACCATAAACCGGATTACATGAATTTTGACCGCTTGGAAGCAGTAAAAGCCATAAACATAACCACCCCTTACTATATATTGGGGAAAAGCAGAAAAAAAACCCAGAAAAATGGTCTCAAGTCTTCAACAGCAGTGTTAGATATCTCAGTTTAGGTTTCAAAACGACTTCTCCTTCCCAGTGGTAAACCCTAACTAAGGGTAAGCAGAAAGGCAGTTTTGCACAAATCAGGTAACCCTAAGGGGTTCAGCCATCATCTTCCACACTGTCAAGAGCAGCAGCACCAGGAAAGATTTGCCTGCAGCACACCTGCCTGACACCCAAACTCCTTGCAGAGGAGGGGAAGGGAGTGGAAGGAGACAAGCTCACACACCTCAGAGAGGAGATGAAATTACTTTAAGGCCTGATGAAAATCTCTGTTCGAATGGAGGGAACGGTTTCTTCTTCTCTTTAAATGGGAAAACTGAAGTGGATAAATTAAATGAAAAGGAAAAAGGAAAATTGCGTTTGGGGGCTGGGGAGGCATTTTCAGCTGAGGAAGCACAGGTGTTCTCACAGTTACACATTTAATAACTCACTTGTTGTAGCTCTTTAAGTTCAAACTGACTGCTTAATAAATGTAACTATGAGAAAATCTTTGATGATAAAGAAATAATCACAGCCTCAACTGTGGATTCATTATAAGTGAGAGATGACAAGTTCTCAAAACACTTCAAAAAAAAATCCTCTGAAAGAGTGCTTCCCAAAGCAGACCCTCAGTATGATCAAACAGGTACAACTATGAACAGGAAGCCCCAGACTTCCTTATGATTCCATTTAATTAAAAAAACCAATAAAAAAAAAAAAAAGGTTCTCAGATTTTCACATCTGCAGTGCTTGAAAATAACCCCCCAGGCATCATAATCACTATTCTTGGCTACCATGCTTATTGACAGGAAACTGGTGCAATCTCACAGTGAGAACTCAAAGGCAAACGGATGCAAATTACTCCTACACCAAAGCTGCTCCTCTCTCCCATCAGCAACACATCAGTGCTAGACTCTCTCAAAACACCAAAGGGCTTCTGAGAAACGCTTAACTGTTTGCAACTATGATCTTGATACATATTGCAAATTCTTATAAAAGCTACTTGGTTCAGAGATTACATCCTCCTTTAAGAGAGAAATAGTATCTCCAGTTTATTTTTCCTGCTGTAGGAAACTCCGAGACTACTACTTGCTCTTCAGCCAAACCTAATCCTACTAGGAATATAATTTGGCATAATAATATGTATATATAAGATTGATGCTTCCAGGATGAGTTGTAAGTTGTCCTTCCCTGTCATTTGTTTGAGGCATCAACCTAGCATTTTGTTCACTGTGGACAAGCCAAACTAGCAGCCATTCACTTGCCCTGGCACAGACAAACCCTGTCCATCTTGACTTTATTTTAGATTGAAAAGCCCTATTTAACTGTCAGTTTGATTTATATTTAGCTTCTTATTCCTAGAACTTTCTTGTGCTATATTTGCAGGCCTTCCAGTTTGTTTTAGATACTGTATATTACGAATCTCTAAATATGTATCTGAGTGGATATTCCTGAGCCATTCCTGCATTTGCATTTTTTCTCTCTTTCATATATAAGGAAAACAGAGAATAAATAGTCTTTCAGTGTGCCTGTTTTTGTGTTTGCATATGTGCATTTGTATACACTGCAAACAAGTATTCACCTTCCACTGGAAGGCAGGCATGGGACACCCTCTATGAGTAAGCACAAATTCTTGTCTTACAGAAGTTTCATCTCTCTTGTAAGATAGTTTTATATCTCTATATGCAAAACCTCACATAAGAAATTTGATTTCTTTACTCTATCATTCATGACAGTATCCACAGGAAGTCAACTGAGGAAAAGGCATTATTCATGGACAAATGAAAAAAAGAAGGAATGGCTGACTGCACAATTGGGGTTTATGTGAAAATTCATCAACATGAAGACTGACAAATGAGACCTGCAACTCTCTTTAAAGGAACAGTAAGAACCCTGTGGAGTCTACAAGGTTTTGGATTAGCCTTTAAGTGATCTCAGATGCTGCAATTTATCTCTCTTTGTGACTCCACCTTAACCTGACAGTTGTATCAATTCAGATTCAGTTGGATACCTCTGCACTCCCCTCTGGTTTTGGCCCCATGACTCCAGCAGACACCAGGATGACTCTGACCAAGGCAGTCTACCCTGCTGCAGACTGGACTTCTGAAGTATTCTTTGAACTATTATCATTAATGAGTGGAATTAAATCAATATGTTTCCTGCAGCTAGGAAAACACAGATTTCTTTTGTTTTGGTGGGAGAGAGAATAGTAAATGCAATGAAAGGTTCCATTTTTATATTTTTTAAATTACTCATTAAATCAACCCTCAAAAAAACCTGAAGACTTCCAGCTGTAATAATCACAATCATCAAAGTTAAGATGAGTTACTCAACACTGTTGGAGAAGGTGAAAGCAGCATCCATCCTCCTCCTCCCTTCAGGCTGCTAAACACTGAGCACCACAAGTTTACTCTTTTTATTTTGTTTTTTTTTTTTCTGTCTTGAACAAGCTGAAACTTCATCAGCTGTTTTACACAGCACAGTCCAAACTGCCAGGTTAAAATGTACTCTGGTATGTGAGTGATTAAGTGCATAAGGACACTGTGGTTTCTGTGCCTCTTACTGTCTTTTTGCAGTGTCCAGCATCCTCCAGGCTTCTGTGCCAGCAACCTGGACAGAAAGCAGCCCTGCTCTGACACAGCAGAAAAGCACCAATGGGAGGGGTGCAGGAGACCCATCCCAACACAGTCCTCAGTATTGCTCCAGGTTGGAACACTGCAAATGGGAGAGACTCAACACATTCTCTGACCAACCATCCGGAACAGCACACAGGCCCCCAGGAGCACCTGGGAGCAGAGCAAGGTGTAGTCAAGCACCCTGAAAGTGGGAATAGGAAGTTTGTTTCATGCTGAAGATATTCCCCAAATCAGGAATAACCTGCATAAAAGGATGACACTTCTGCCTTGCGCAGTTGTGTTTGATGAACTAAGCCCTGCATTTCCACAGCTTTCCTCACAAGTACTGCATGTACTGACATTTCAGGAGAAACAAAACACTCTGTTTGACACAGCTCTTCTGAGACTTGAGCTTTCATTCTGGCAAGGAAAAAGACCTAAATTCAATTGTATCCAAATGAGGCTTTTTTTTCCCCCCTCTGAATTTTCATTTCTGCTATTGAAACAAAAAGAAATCAATTACATGCACAGCCCAAGTTAGGAAATGTAAACAACTTTTCTTTTCTCGTTGGAAGAGGCCAGACAGGCTGCCTTCACACATACACCCACATACATCCACCCTGGAAAGGCTGAGAGCTTCAATCTAATCCTTCCATCAAGGGCTCGTAATAAATGATCCAAAGATTTATTTTTATTCTCTTTTGTGTTTATTAAACTTTGGAGGGTTTCTTTTCCTTTTTCTTTTCTTTCTGGTGCTCTGCCCATTCTTTATTATGGCAGCTACAAAACACGGAGTGCCCTTTTCTTCTCGCTCTCTTTTTTTCCCCTCCTCATCTTTCTAACTGCAGTACATGAATGACCGTGTAGTAGGCTTTGAAGCAGCACATGCAAATATTTATAAGAGTAGCTTGATTGTTATTAAATGCAGTTGTTATGCTTTCCATGCTCTGGCAAGCTTCCCTAACCTCTCTAACTATTAGGACCATTTAGGCTGTTTAGATTTCAGCTCACTGATAGCAAATTCTGTGGGTTTTTTTTTCCTAACAAGCAGCGTAACGTGACATCGTTCCTCCCTCTGTGTGAATTTCTCTCCCTGCTCAGCACTGGGGTCCCTGCCAGGAGCTGGGTCAGGCTGCCTCCAAAGACATGCAGACACGGTAAGTGAAGCAGCATGCGCTGGAAGGATGAACATCTTGTCAGCTGTGACGACACATCTTTCCAGCAGGATCCCATCCTTCCTGTCAGGCACACTTGGGTCACAAATCCTCTCCTCTTTTCCAGGGAAAGTCTCTCCAAGAAATTAGAAGCTTGTTTAATGCATCTGGGCTCCCAAAGCCCAAAATAATCACTCTGCTCACCCCTCCTGACCCTGATGTGACTGCAAAATCCTGCTGGAAACTGCCTCTCTGCAATCAAAGAAGACCAAATAATGGAAGCCACAGGTCATATCCAGGAATTGGGACAGGCCCTCAAGGGTAAATCAGTCATGCATCACCTCCCCGTTAGCTCTGAAACTCTGTCCCACTATGACATTAAGCTATGAGCACGTCCATTAGCTGATCTTGGACAGAACACTTGTGCCATTCTTCCTCAGGCATTGCTTCTGGGCTCTTGCAGCAAGGCTTCAAAGTCAGACAGTACAAAAGTAGTGTAAGAGACTTACTCCAATACTCCAGTTTTTATCTACAAAGTTGCCTCTGAGGTATTACCTTTATCTGTCATCAGCCATTTGCTACTGAGGAGGGACTGTGCACTGAAAGTCTGAGAAAAACCCACTGGGAACACAGCAGGTTGAGAAAGAGTAACTACCTAATTACCAGATTTTGTGACATATTTTTCACTGTCAAGCCACTTGCTATTTCTCTTCTGAAACACATTTAAGATCAATATATATGACAATATATGAAAAGTAAACAACCCCAGGACAATCCAGATTGAAAAACTGGCACAATGAAGCAAAGAGGGAATTTTCAGAGGACAGTTTATGAAATTATGTGTTCCTTACTTAAAATCTGACAAGAGCCTGCTACTTCTCATTGCTTCACCAAGCCTGAATCAAAAGATGACTGGCCAAAACAATGACTTCAACCACAAACAGCTCTGGTAGTCAGGTTTCCAGTTATCCAAATAATTCATTCCCTCAAGGTACTCCTATTGCTCTGGAGTCTGATGAACTCTGAAAACACCTTTGCATAATTTTCTTTTGTACTTTCAAATTCTGTGATGGTGAAAAACACCCTGCAGTCGTCTTTGGGTCAAAATGTAACTGGCACAGTAAGGATTCTGAGACATTGTAATTATCTCCTGGAGAGTCACAGGATTAAGTTTAAGTTTAGGTTTAAAGTTCTCACAAAGTAGCAAAATAAACTCAAGTGATTGTTAGTGGTGTAGCAAAGCTGCTGCAAAGGATTCTTGTACAAAAAGGGTTTAAGTCCTGGCTTTGTGGGTCACCATAAAGATGCAAAGAGAAGGGCATTCTATTACATGCTCCCTTAATTTCTGTCACTTCATCCCTATTAGCACATTGGAACTGGATGTGAGTCTTACAGTGGGCAACAAATCTTGCCTAAAAAAAAGCTGCAATAACTATTTTAAGGCTGTAACAATTCAACACATTTTAATCCTTTATTTTTGTTGGGGTTTTTTAGTTTCATTTTGTTTTTTGTAGTTGCTCTCCTTGGCCTGGGTCAAATAATCTTGCAAGTTTAACCTCAGTTGTATTAACTGCATTTAAATGCTGTAGCTGAAACTGACTGCTTTGGATGTTAATTTGGTATACAGACCACTGTAAGAAGAGCTGTAATTTCACTTTATCACTGAATTGTCTGATTTAAGTGAATCTTATCAGTCAGAAAGCCCTCATTTAGATCTTTTTTTCCACTGGACCTCCTCTGTCTGCCATCCTTTCATAATTATTTTCAAGCTACTAGTCTTTGTACACTCAGTCCAAAACAGCATTTAGCATGAAAAAACCCATGCTACTCACACCAGCCAGAAAGAAGGAAGAGAAAGTATCTATCCTGAACAGCCAGTGGTGGCTTCTTCTCATCTCCCTCTCTTATGGGTTCCTTAAGAAAATAAAAAGCCAGACCAACATCACATGTGTTTGCTCACCTCCTGTGAGGTGCAACACCAGGAGTCTGGGCTACAGCATATGCCCCAAATGGACCCCTTTTGAAAGAGGTTCCCAGATCTTCCATCACCCAAAAGGCAAAGGAGAGTCAAATTAATTACCAAAGAGAAAAGCTGCAGGAGCATTCTGCTTTGTCAGAGATGACCAAAAGCATCAGAAAAAGTCTCCAGGGTCCTGTGAAGGACAGGGAGGCACTGCTGCCTCACACACTTCTGCTGCAAGGGGACAGAGATTCCAGGTGGGTGCAACCTGCCACAGAAAAAAACCTGTCCCCCATCACTGCTCATTGCAGGGAAGATTAGAAAATCCCACTGTGTTTCAGCAATGGCAGAAAAACACTGGAGGAAAACATACATAGTCCTTCCAGACAAGCTACATAATTTACTTTGGAGGAAATCAGCTGTTTGTGTGGGGTGTCTGGAGCAAAAAGGTAACATCTGTTGCATACACAGGAAGACACCTGGAACAAAGGACTACAGACTGCATGTATGAGTTAACATCTTCAGATGTATGGTAAGGTAAAACAGCACAGAGACTGCAAAAGCTGGTAACTATTTTACCCCCAGAGAGCAGTCCTGAGACAACTACAAGGCAGAATCCTGGTCCTTTAAAGGGTCTCCTGTTCTGAGAATGTGTTCTGTTGGGTGAATTCCTTTAGGAAAGGGCACTTTTCTTCTGCAAAAGCAAAGGCTGCCCAGAAGACCACTTCTGCTATAAAACAAAACTCTCTGAGCATTAACTTTTAGAAGAATCTGAATAAACACTGAGCCTCTCAAATCAACCACTGATATAAACTTCTGAAGATGGAGGAGACTCAAAAACTTGTTGAAATCACTGAAACCTCTGGCTAAGATGAAAGGGGAAACTGTCTGATCCCTTTCAGGAGCACAAAACAAGAACTCCAACCCAGGTATACTTGGTGTGACCACTCCCAAATACTCCTATTTCTCAAAAAGGAGCATGGAATCCCTCCTAGGGGACAGACCCTCTGGAGACAAAGTAGCACACATAGTACTGCCCCTCGCCTGATGTTTCTTTTCCCTATTTGCAAAAACTGGAGTAGATGGAAATGGGTAAACCAGAACCTCATATGACAGCACCTGCACTGTGTTCAACAGTCACTTTCTGCCCTGCCTTTATGAATGTGAATTTCCTGAAGAGAAATTCCACCATGTGATCTCACCAGACCCTCCTCTCTCTGCCTGCCCTCAAACCTTTCTGGGCTGTTGGCTTGTCCATGCTGAAATACAGGGGCTGGGTAATGCGAGCAACACTGACATGAGAGCTGTTCTCTGGTCTACATTTTGAGCCATTTGAGCAATGCTTAATTGGGGTAACTTAATCACTTGGGATTTGGAGAGCAGCAAATGCTGAATCTTCCATTCCAGACCGTCTATTCCATATATAAATCTCCAGGAGTTTTAGGAAGTCTGAAAGGTCTGACCTCAATTCTCCTCTTCTCCAAGTCCTCTTTACACATCACCTGTCATACAAAGCAGCCAGAGAGGGAATGTAAACACAAAACCCTACTGCTATCTTTGTTTCTCACCAAAGTCTTAATCTGGCTTCAGGTTAAAACATAAGGGGTAAAGGTACAGCACAACCGCTCGCTCTCTCACACATAAACCCCCTCTAATCTCACTGCTGTGTATGCAACACTGCAATTTTAATAGTGAGAGAGAAAAACACATCTTCAGATGTGTCCCTCACTCCTGCACTGGATGCCAGCACAAGAATCCCATGACCATGCATTCCCAAGAGAAGCTGATCCTTTTCTGCAGGGAAGGTGCACGACAAGCCAACAGGAAAGCTGCTGTGTCTGTCAACAGGCATTAGAACATGTTATAAAGATGCCACAGCCTCTCCAAAACCTGAGTAAAGTTTTGGTCCCACTGACCAAACATTCCCAACACTTTCAAAAGGGCCAGGAATTCACCCCCGCAACTGCACACAGAGAGAAGATTTTCATCACAAGGAAACTGTCTCCAGCCTCTCTGTGAATCTATCTGCTAACAAAAGGCCCTTCAGCTTTCAGCAGTTATTTTGTGAACATTCAGGGAAGAACAACTCCTTTCAAACCCCCATCAGGATCCTTTGAATGAAATCCCAGGTTATCATGTATCACCACTGAAATCAAATATGTAAATAGATGTGTGTTGTGTTTGGAAATGTCTCAGGTATGTACTTCGCTATTCTACTTACATTGGAATGTAAGAAAAATAGTCCTAGTGTCTTTCATCTCTCTCCATGAAAGGCTGATCCTCTTTCAGCTAGGAATCATAAGGAAGAATAGCAAGTACAATTGCCTATCTCATCTTAAAAAAAAAAAAAAAAGAAGAAAGAGAAAAAAAAAAGGTGGGGCAAGAAGAAAAAGCTCACTAGGGAACGCAAACCTTTTTCACAGGCAGAGTAAGACTTGACTTGCTGGCACAGCTCAGCTGAGGTTTTATGGCTGCAGTGACCTCAGCAAGTGAAAACAGAGCAAACCAACTTTCTGCTGTTCACAAGACTGACCAACAGTCTTCCCTGTAACAAAGACCTTTTTTCTCCTCCATTTCCCAATCTCCTTCTGCTTGCATGGTACTGAAGTGATAACTTCTGTAAAAAGACACCTCTCCTCTGGCAGGCTGAAGAGATAGACATGATCACAAGCCCAGCTGCACTGGTGTGTATCCCACTGCTTTACACAGACCTTGGGATGCTGACTGCAGTGCCTGAAACTCCCCAAGCAGCCATCAGTGCTCCAATCTCCCCCCCATACCCCAATCACCTTAAATAATTTTAATCTAAGAAAAACATTTTACCTTCTCAATGGCAGATTACGTGTAAGATTAGATTTATGTGTGTGTGTTTGAGAAAGTCTATATATATTTATTATTCTTTTAAAATCCTTCCTCTTCCTGGCAGCCATCTGATGAACTGCACTCGCACCCACATCCCCAGCTAGCAGGATTCAAACTGGCTTCACCATGTTACCAGAGTGCCATTTTACTAATGAAGTACATTTAAAAAAATACCCTTTGTTCAGACATATTTTTATTGAATCCCACAGATTCACACAAAAAATTGCTTCTGTTATAAATCTATCTTCCCTGTCAGTCTGCAAGAGGAGCTTGGCATGCCTGCACGCGGCTCTGCACACTCTGCATCTCTCCCTCCTCTCAGCTCCAGGGTTTCCACAGGCATGAGGCCAAGGCAGCAGCATCCTGCTGCCCTGGGGGACCTGCCATCCATGGCAAAGTAAGAAAGCTGCACTCCCTCAGCAGCACCCAAGGCAGAGAAGTCAACCAGCCCTGAGGGTCAGGATGCTCACAAGAGCCACTGAACATTGGTCCTACAGGGCCAGCCCACTCAGGTGCCCCCAGACCTGGGGACTGGGGTGGTCTTTTGAGGACCCCTGAAAGCAGCTCCAGTGAGGAGGATCAGTGTTTAAGCCTGATTCTTGGACAGAAGCACAAGCATATCCTCTCAGTGCTAGAAACCAGGGTTTACAAGACTGAATTCTCTAAGGAGATGGACTCAGTACTGCCTTTAAGGCGAGCTGTGGTTATCCATCGTCTGTCTCTGTCTGTAAAATCAGGATGCTGCGTTCTGACAGCAAACATGCTCCTCACAGGCTCTGACCTGTGCCTTTAGTGCTGGATGACTTGAGCTGCCTTCCATCTCCATTTTAATCTTCTGCATAGAAGGGCTTCTAATCACAAGCTTTGTTACGAAATCCACAAGGATGTCTGGAAATCTCTTGGGTATGTCCTAAGGATTATATTATGCCAGGGCAATGCAACTATACAGAAATCTGCTTTACAAAAAATGTAGCACTGCAGAACCAAGCTGCACTGGAGAGAAAAAAACAGAACTGGAAACCATTCTGAATTATTTAAAGAACTAAGAAAACTTTCCCCAAATCCAATTTTCTCCAACAGTGTCACAACAACCACAAAGCCGTCATACATGACAAACTCAGTGGTGTTGAAATCAAGGAAATGGCAGCAAAAATACATTCTCAGGCTATTTCACAATTCAGTTTAAGCTGCTGTGTTTATGTGCCTCTCTACCTTAGCACAGAATAATTCAAATATCACTTCTCTGGTCCTCAAGTCCAACGTTTTATTTCTTCTCTTATACATCTGCAGGGCGATTCAATCAGCTGGAATTCAATGTATGTGATATAAGTGGTAAAACCACTCTGAATATTTAGCACAGTAACAGGGCAAGAAGCCTACCACTCTCCTTCAGATAAAAAGCACAGCACTGGCTTCCCTTTGAATGAAGTCCTCTCAGAGTCATTCTGTGGGCTTTTTATGCTGCCACATGCTTAAAGGATTTCCTCCCTCAGAGCCCACAGCAGCGAGGGTGCACAGGTTGAACCTAGTCCTCATGATGCTCCTCAGACTGAGGAGAGCCTACAGGACCAAATCCTCCATGCAGCTTACACTTGGAATGTGTTTTTTGTTACTGTTTTCCCAACCTACCCAACCTGTGTTTAGGAGAGGCCTCCTCTGAGCAGGAGCAGGAGGAGGTAACAGCTTTCCTGCCTATGCTGTTAGTGGCCTTGAAGTTCACACTCCTGGTGAGAAAGATGAAAATGAGCATCAACCCCCTGCAGAGATTGCTCATTCCACTCTTCTCAAACTGGCCTGTGGACAGTCACCTCCTACTAACACCCTTCAGGCCCCTCTCAGGCTGGATTACATTCCAGGCTAGATAGAGTCATCCAGTCTCCCCACCTCTTTTTTTTTTTGTTTCTTTGTTTTTTTACCATGGGAAGAGAGTACAATTTCAACTGACAGAAGTTGGTCAAGGCAGGTCCCTTGCACAGAGATTAATTTAAACAGTGCATCCCACAGAACCCATCAGGACAGCAATCTTTGCTCAGTCATGGATGACTACTGAGTAAGAGTATACCATAAACCAAGTTTTCCTAAATTACTTTTCCTTTTAAGATGGACCTGAAAAGAGTAGTGTCCCACTGCCAAAGGTCTGGAGCACCAAGTCCTGCCCATTACCTATGGCTGCAGGTTACTGCAGGTAAGACAATGTACCTTTGAAACTGTGAACTCTCTTTTTCCTCCTTCTATCTGAGTACTTATGCAGCCCCACCACCACGGTTTTTAGGTGCACATCTGTCATTCATCACGGTTGGTGGTAGCTCTTTTGCTGCCTCATCTCACTTGGAGCTCTCCCACCATTTCATTCCTTTAAACCACTCAGGCATTTTCCCTCTTCAATTAGTCCCTTAAAACTCTCCTTCCTCTTTAAGCTTATGATTATTCTTTCATTAGTGCATTTTGTGGAACTCTCTAAGGAGAACAAAATGAAATAAACCTCCTTCTCTCCAAAATTACACTGTAATGTTCTGAGCAACTTGTAAGAAACCAAGCCAAGGCACAGACTGATAATGAAGGTAACACCATCAGGTTTCACCCTCTTCTAGAAGAGGAAGAGGGTAAAATTGAATATACAGCCATAAACTATAGGAAATTAAATAGGTCTCTGCAAATGAAAGTTGCCTGTGAAAATGGTTTCCAGGTTTATGGTTTTAATTGCTACATAAATGAATGGAAAACAGGATTAAGGAATTTGCACAATTGTTACACATCATATTTGGAATCACAGCCTTTTTTTTTCAGCTACAATACCATGAAGGCATAATCCAATAAAGTCCAAACTGATCCAATTTCTCCTTGATACTTAGTTTGGTAGACAAAAATCTGAAATAATTCTCCAGCAGCACTCCTTTGGGAACGAAACATGTAATATCAAGGTGATTTTGCAAAGCTGCCTCACTTATACTCAGGCTTTGGATTTTATTATTTGCACCCATTAAAAACATCTATTACTTCCAGTTTTTCAGCTTTCCTCATTTACTAATTCTGTTTCTAAACTAGATTTCAAGCACCAATTGAACCATGGACCACGACCCCCCTCTACAGAAATCCTCTGAGTTAATAAAGTCATCTGGAAATCAATTGAAGTGTGCAGAGGAGCAGAAGTGTTGGAACCACTCTTGTGCCCTTCCAAGAATCCACTCATGTTTGCTAACACAAAGACTTGGTGCTTTTCATTCACAGCTAGAGTGAGCCTTTCTTTTTTCCTTCCTTCTTTTTCTTGTTTTCCTCTTACTGCGGCGCACGCTGATCATAGCGTGAACAAACTGCCCATGAGTGACTGTTCTTCACACGTTTTCATGTAAGTCAATTACCCAGGGAGAATTTGGCTGCTGTACCAGTTCAGTCAAGCTTTTCTGCCGCAAGCTTAAAATCCCCCCAACTCCTTTCTCCTTCACAGGCTTGCTCTTCATCTCCAGCTGAAATGAAATGCTGTAAATATTACACTTGCAAGGTAACAGGTCTGGAATGTGTAGCATCTAGAGCTCAGCAGAGTCCCTTCTTGGTGTCTCACATGTACCTTGCTGCCTAGTGCCAAACAGTATTTGACTGGCTTTATTAATTTCAAATAAAGATACTGAATGCCATGACTGTACAAACCTCTTAAAAATCTAAACTATAGTCAAGAGAAATGTTCCCTAAGAAATGCCTTTTACAAAATGCCACTAAGAGAAGATGAGAGCGCTACATTCCTTTTTAGAGTCCCTGAAAAGAGCAGCATCTCAAAAAGACCTTTCTATCTGGAATATACACTTACATTTTTGCTATTGTCCTTCACAAATTAAAGACAAGAGAAAGAAGAAAATAGCCAGTTTGTCATACTTTGTCATACAGGATCCTTGTCTGTCACAAGGAACTGCACAACAGCAAGGACCAACATGGGCAAATTTCTGTCATTCCAAAACTGAGTTTACAGAATAATACTGACAGCCAGGTGATATTGAAGAGTAAGAACAGTCATAAAGCAACAACTAAGTTCAAACCCTCTTTATAATCAAGCCTTATTGATTGGCATCATGCAGCATAGCTTGGCAAGGATAAACTCCAAGCATTTCTCACCTTCTAACCTAGGGCTGTGTCCACCCAGGCTCAGTCTTGACTAATGCTAACTTCCAAGCGCTCTGTTCAGAACTGCAGGACCCCCTAGGGCTGGAAGAGCTCTTCTGAATTTAACATTTGCTTCTACTAATTACCTGTATGGATTAGATACTTTGTGTCAGCACAAGTCAGAAAGAGAAAGCATTCCCAGCTTCTCTCCCATGGGAATGCAAGGGCTGGCCAACCCAACAGGCACAAGCTCTGAATGGTAAAATTTGACTAATTTACATACAGGCTACGGGTCTGCTTGACACTGTGGCAGAAAGTTATATTGCTAACCTAATCCTCAGAAGCCTTGTACCAAAATGCCTTTCAAAATCTGAAGCTGAAATAAACAAAATGTCTTTGAATCTGAAAAGGCACCCATATTCATCACAGATGTCCATGCAAGGACCTCTGACTAGTAGCAAGGTGTGGGAAGACCCTCAGGTGCTTCTCAGACCCTTTTGTTCCAACTTGAATTTTTTATTTTATCCAATGCTGGAAATGTTCTAGAACTGATGAGTAAAAATTTTTTATTCCAACAAGTCTACTTTTTACACAAACCCACCTCTTTCCAGTCTGATTTAAACTGTGGCCTCCAATCTCTATTGGTCCAAGCACAGTAAGAGTGAGTAAACAATGGCCTTTCTGAGCAAGTGAGAGCCCCCCCAGATCACTCCTGAACAGCAATACAATAAAAAAAAAAAAAAAACCTAAAAAATTTATTGCCAGAAAAGCAAGGAAAAAAAAGAGGAAACAAAAAAGAAGGAAAAATAAAGAGGAAAAGAAAAGATGAAGAAAAGAGATTGTTTTTCTGAATAATTTCAAGTTAACATAGTAAGATATCCTAGACAGTTTTCTTAGTCTTAAAACCATTCCATTTCAAATGTTGGTTTATGTAAATCTGGAAAGCTGCCTTGTCTGGAGTAAAATCATATACAGATTGAAAAAGGATTAAGTTTTTTTTGTTACAATTTATACAGCTTTTATATTTTAACCTTCTAGTGTCTGAGATGGAAGAGAATTGGGAGAGCTGGGAATAAGGAGGATGGGGAAGGGTAAGGTTCACTGCAAGGGCTGTTGCAGGTATGGACTCTTTTTTGCATTACACAAGGTAACAATGGGCACTACAGACATGAAAATGTCATTTGATGGCGTGGCCCCTCCTTGTGACAGGTTAACACACGAGGAAAGGGCAGAAGTTAGTATCATAGTGGGCACTCAGCTCTTGTCTGTGCTATTCATAGCTGAGAATTCAAGTTTACAAGGCTAGACTGGCTTTCCTGTGTCCAAATAAAACAGCTAAATTGATCCAGTTGGATTTTCCAAAAGGCAAGATAAACGTCTTTCCCTGAAATACTACAAATATCAATCACTCTGAGTGCCACCACCTGCCCAAGATTCATCTGCAGAGAACTGGCTTTTGGACAGACATTGCCACAGCTGAGTTCCTGATTCCTTTTTCCTTGGTGAGCTTCCTCACACCCTGGAGGAGACACCATGATAACAGAACCGTGCTGCAGGACAGTTGTGCACCAGAGGTACCCAAGTGGCAGGGCTAGGGACACACACCTCCAGCAGGTCTGTGGTATCACCAAGACAATGGAACTACACCCCAGCTCAACGAGGCTTATTGCCTCCTATTTTAAAGACAGGTTTTGCTCAACTAATTTCAACTCTTCACCTCCACCTGAAGTTTCACCTATTTTCTTTTAAACTTTTACAATAATACCCCCCAAAATTTGCTTTACATTGGCAAGCTACTTTACTTTCTGCTTTTTTGGGCACACATAAATGTTTGATACAAAATTCTCTAGAGAAATACATAGAAATACAAACAGACACACTTATATGCACATGAAGAAACAAAAAATATAAAAGAATATGTTTCAGACTAACCAAATGACATCCAACTAAATATTAGAAAAAGATGTTCTGACCATTTATGATTCAGAAGAATCCAAAACTAACGCAGACTCCAGACAGAGATCACATTCAGTGAAAGAGTTCCACAAATTGCATCATACAACACCATGACTGCGATAATGAATATGGATAGCAACTACAGGGTCAATGTCTGCATTTCTTAAGGATCAAAACAGACGAGGAACGCCTCAGCAGCTTCTTGGAATAGAAGCTAAAGAATGATTTGAAAACACATTAGTTCAAAGGAGCATGAAAACCATGGTGTCTCTTCACGGCAAGTTTTGAATTTTCTGCTCTACATGCATTGTTAGTCATACTTCCTACTGGTGGGGCTCTGCAGGTATTCAGCTGATCTGTGCCCACAGAAGCAGGGCTCCAGAAATAAGTCTTTACTGCTCCAGTCATATGACACTGACACTAATTACACATGATACTTAAGGATCATATTCAGAGGGAATGAGCACTGGCCAGTGGCTGTGAAACAGGGAACTGTCTGAAGAGTTTGTTGTTGAGTTGGGTGTTCTGTCTGAAGTACTGGTTGTGTACCCTGGAGGCAGAGTCCTCCTCAACACCGACACAAAAGAACAGGTGGCAGTGAAATATCACACCTGTTTATACCAAACATAGAACGCTTCAGGACTATTCTGTGTCTCCTCAATCTGACCCTCCATACAAAAGGAAAAGTTCTACATTTCAGAGGTGAAACTTCAGAAGGAATTTGTCTACAAAATGCCCATGAAGTACATCAATAATGAGGTGACACCTTTGTCCTGGCTCTGCATTCTTGGTACACCAGCACCTCAGGATCACAGATACAAATGAGAAGTATGGGACACCAGCTAACCACCCTACAGTCATACCAAGCAACAAAGAACAATTTTTTGCCATTTTCAAATTTACACAACAATAGTTATTTTACGTACACAAAAGTATTACTAGAACACACAAAATAATCATAAATGCTAAAATCACTGCGGAAAGAAGTTTAAAAAAAATTATTCAACTGCAAGGATACAGCAAGAGAAGGGGTGATGGTGTACTGCAGATAAACAAGTTCTCAATGCATCAGTGCAGCAAAAGTAATGTGCTCTCAGACTGCAAGGAAAAGTGAAGTCTTTTACTACAGAAATTAAGTGGGATCACACACACACAAATTATTTCCTTCCAGCACTGCACATCTCTTCCCAATAGGATAGTGTCAAAATGGAGAGAAGGCAGAGCTAAGGAAGGAGATCCAACGGCTCCAGAGTGCAATGAAAGAAAACAAAGACTGAATAGTTAATTTTCAAGTAAATTATGAAAGTGCTAATCTAAGGATTAGTGGAATAGCACCTACATGTGATAAACCACATCTCTAGTTAATCTGTGGCACCAGTTGCCTAAAGCACTGCAAATACATAATAACTCCTTCCTCCTTGTCAGCTAGCCCAAGGGTGGAGAGAAGGGCACCTGGATACAGCAAGGCAGCCACTGAGACTTACTTGAAGCAAAAAAAAAAGAGAGGAAATGTAAAAAAGGGTAAACTTATGTGCAAAGTAACATAATCGATGGCATCAGATACAGGCCACTGGAAAAAAATAGTGCTTGAAAATCTCTACTAATCATAAGAGATGAAATACCACTCTCCTGAAGACCAGGGAAAGGTACCATGCTAGCATGAAACTTGAGTAGTCCCTATCCAAAGAACAAAAGCTCAGGAATGTAGAAAATTATATTTCTCATAAATACCAATTGTGTGCTCTGGGATACCAAACCTAGCCAACATTGTACACTGAGTCAGAAAGATGATACAGCCTTATTTTGATTTCTTGAAAAGAGTATGGAAAAATTACTTCTCAATTCATTCAGTTATTTCAAAAGAGAGGCCTGGGAGAAAATTATTCAAAGTTGTTTTCTCCATTCTTTTCATAGCTTCCATTTTTTGGAAAGGGCATCAAATCCTAATTCCATCTGAAAAAAGGAATCAAAATAATAATAATGTGAGATGGAGAGAGTCACAGCTGAGCTCTATTCTTCTCAGCTGACAGCCTTCTGTAGGCAGTTGAGTAAAAGATACTACAGAATGCTACTGCACATACTACAGATACTACTCATCATTCCTCAGGTTGATTTTGAAAACAAAAAGAGCACGATGATCATGACACTGTTCAAATTTGACAAGTGACTTTAACATACAACCAGCAACTCAGCTGGCTGTTTACAATATATTTCAAGAGGATTCCCAAACTTTGTTTTGCTTCTCCAAGTACATAGTAAGCTACAAACCAATTAAAAGACCAGTTGATGAACCAGGGCCACAGCACAGTGTGAAAAACCCCAGACACAGACCATGATCTCAGGCAGGGATCCAGGCAGTCTCTCTGACACACACATTCAGTCCCTCTTTTTTCTACCTTTCTTATACAAGAAATGCAGTTCTAGTGCACAGCCTCGTGTGCAGGGGACTATGGACACCTGCACATTTTTCTACAATTACCTAACCTTCTGAAAATACCTGCCACAAATTAGCACACTATTCTTACAATTAAGATAATTTCAAGTACAGTGTCAAGCATCAGAAGAAGACTGGAATGGAGCAATCTAAGCAATCTATTAAAAAAATAAAAGAAAAGGGGAGGTGAGGGAAATAAGGGGTGGAGAGAAATTAAAGGCAGAACGAGAGTGGAAAAATATTCAAACAAAAGATTTGTTAGCACCTGGAAGAAAACAAGGAGTTGAGTAACTGCTCACATGGCCTTGTCAGAAGCAATTAGTGTCCAAACAAACTGAAGTGCCTTCAGGACTGGATAACAAACTTCACAAATAGAGGAGAAACCATGGATGACATATATATTGACTTCAGTACGTTTGGACACTGACATGCCTGTTAGCAAAGGAGGGAAATGGAGTCTAGACAAAAACAGACAGTAGGCAGTCTGCAAGGCTGGAAAACTGCCCTGAGCCAGCAGTTATCAGTGTTTCCTAGGTATAACAAAAGCTCTACCCACCTAGGTGCTGCAGAGGAATGAGATTACTACTGAGTATCAAACACGGACTAATGGGTTGGGTTGCTCAGCCAGAAAGAGACTACTGAGGGTGTTACGTAAAAACAGCCCCCAGCTATCTAAGCAGCTGCCACAGAAAGCAGGGGAATGATCCATTTTCCACGTTCCTGAGGGATAAATCCTGAGTAGCTCTGAGCTGCAGCATGGAAGATTTATTCTAGGCATCATGAAAAGACAACATGGGCCTTGCACAGAAGGCTGCCACTGCATCCAGAATGAGTGGCAGGCTTCTAAAACCTTTCCTGTTTAAGGGAAGGATTTTTACAGGACACCAATTACACACATAGAGACCAGATAACTTAAAAATTTAACAATATTTCTTCAAAGCATTCTGTTTCCTGGGCAGTGCACTTGGAAGTCTGCTGCAACTATCCTGGACTAACTAATAATAAATCATAACAGCTCCTTAAGTTAAAGAGATAAGCCTTGTGTTAAATGAATTTATACCAGGATACTTGACATGTATAATGATGCAAGTATAATGAATAAATTCTCTGTGGTATTAAAACCAAGTTTGTGCTTAAAACAATACAGTAAATAATTATAACTGATACTCTATTCCCTGACTGTGAATTCCCCAAACTAGGATGCTATGTAGTATGACACTTTCCTCCAGTGGTGATTCATTATTTTGGGATTGCTTGTTATATTGCTTGAAAAGTTATATTCAGTGTGAAGAGTGATGGTGAATTTTTGTAAAATTACTATGATATGCTTTTTTTTCCCCTTAGTCTTTGGCATTATTTCATGCTAAACTTTGAACTTGCTCCTTTCACTGATGTGCATTTCAAGTTTAAAGCGAAACAGTCCAATAGCTGAAGCCAAAAGTTTGACCTCCATTACAACTGCTGTAATCTTCTGGGAAAATATCCTCTTGACTCTAATTTCTTATTTCAGACTCACCATGCTGCTGATGAGAAATAATAGTTATTGGAGCTGTAAGGCCAAGATTAATGTCTGGCCCTGAAGAAAAAAACCCAACAACTCCAAAACAAAACAAAAGAATGACCAGTAGCAGTGAATGAACACATGAAGTTTCTCCATTTCTCATGTGCGATCACTTCCTAGATAAGCAATCTGGATGAGATGATGAATACTCTCACATGAAGAAATATTTAAGATCACATGAAAATCTCTGGTTTCAAGCACACGTGCCCTTTACAGCATGACTGATAATACCACAGAGCATCATTATCTGACTTGTCAGCTTCAATGGGAAGAGTACTGTGAGATCAACAGTGCCTCACGCACCAGGGCCCTGATCTCTCACTGGGACTCCAGCAACTACTGTAATACAAGTATTACAGCATTCTCCACTTTGCCTCAATTGGATAGTGTTGTTAGATGGATGCAGCATGTTTCTATCAAGAAATACTTGGCTGCGCTTCTAGAGGAGTGAAATGATCCCTGTAAATACATGGACAAATTGTGGTTGGCCCTTGGCTCCACACATCAGAAAACCTCTCTGTCAGCAGCTGCAATATGGGGTGAAAGTTGGCTGATGCACTAGAAGGACCAGAATGGGAGCAAAGAAAAGGATCTCTGTTACAGGAGCTGTGGAGAGCCCTGACTCACTAAACATGGGCAGTAACAGCCTCCCCAGCTGGACCGTTCCTACCCATAGATGTTTTACTTAGCACCTCTCAATAACACCAAAGGGGAAAAAAAAGAAGTAATATCCATAGTGAACTTCTTTCTCTATTTTTCACTTTTTCCGGCACAGAAGAACAAGACTGCTTTCACGTAGATTTTTTTTTTTTCCTTTGGTGGCATCAATAAAAGTTTAAAGCTCCTTGTCAGAAGCAAAAAAAGATTACAAACAACACAGAATGGCTGCCAATGCCCTTGAACTAAGAGTGCTCATTGCCCACCTGCTTAGCTGTCAGTACCCAAAAACACTACCACTGCTTCATAATGCTAAAAGTAAGATGGATATTTTTGTATTTACTTGAGGTTAACAAAATTTCTAGGACAGACAGATCCCAACCTCTCATGGGGTTTCCAAATTCCAGTCAGTGACACAAATTTTTACCAGGAAGATTTTGGCGGAGCAAACGCCATTTGCACAGCACACAAGATGTATTTGCTTTTGATGGCGTTGGCTGCTTTTTGTCAAGTCAGCCATCAGCAGTTTCTGCATCCAATGGCAGGATCATGAATTGCAACAATCCAAACTAGAAGTTTGTAAAGCTCACCTCACTGTAACCAGACTTTCAGGAAAGTGGATAAAACAAAGGCTCAAATTGTTTCTTCCACCTTTGAAAACACATGGGAGCACGTGCGAAGCTTCCCCGTGATGCTGAGGCTTCCTACCGCTTAAAGACTTTGTTGGTGCAAGTGCAGGAACCAGCTCCTCGTGTGAGGAGCTTTGTCACCAGTGGTAGGTCAGTTGTGACTTGAAGCCAAGCCACAAACCTCTCACCATTTGCTGGCTTCACTTAAGGTTCATGGTAAATGCTGAACCAGTACAGATATAGAGGAATGTATCACTTAAAAACGTGGCATGAGAATCCACGGCATCTCCAGGTATCACTGAAGTGCCTTAGGAAGAAGGCAAGCAAAAAGTTACAAATTTAGGCGAGTCAGACTTGGAGACAATTAAAAGAAAGGCTTCTCCAGGGGAGTCATTTCCAACTGGGACCTCTTCTGAAACATGTCTGTGATGAAATCGTAAAAGGGGATAGATACTTCCAAACTTTTTCCCAGAGGCTTAAAAGAGAAGCCTCCTTGCTTGTATATTTCTGATAAAGGCCCCTGCAATGAAGACCAAGGAATTAAGTTTAATTAGATTTTACCAGGAAACCTGCAAGATTTCACTTCAGAGAATACTCCAAGAAGTAAAGCATTTGCAGTGTTGCTGACAGCAACTTGTCTGCAGGAGTCCAAAGCCAGAATGCAATGCACTCTTCCTGCCCAAGACTTCATCTCAGCAACAGGGCTCAGGTACTGCAGCACTCAGGGCCCCCAAAAGCAAACCCACAAATCCAAATATATCAAGAAATTTGGAAAAAAAAAAAAAAAAGGAATCAGAACATTCCAGCACATCCAAACCTAAATATGCTAAATAAAATGGACTAGGATAAACTATAGACTTCTTTTTAACCGAAGAAACATGTGGATGATTATACCAAAAGGGCACTCACACCAGGTGAATAGTGATGATGACCAGACACATGGGAGCACCCATCTTCCCTTATTAGTAGTTTTAATCTACTGCTGTTTGTGAGAGCAAGCTGCATCTTCTTCCTCTATAGCTGTTTTTCTACACAAGTGTGCCTCACTAGTTAGCTACTCTAACTGGAAGATCCAGCAGTGGTCAGGAAATTTCAGGAGTGCCTTGCAGAGAGTGGAGGAGATGAAAGCAAAGTCCCACGGCACAGGCTCCATTCCTCTCGCCCCACCTCTGCCAGGAAGCGCTCCTGTTCCCCTGGCAAGCAGCACAGCTGGCTGCCTTCTCCTGCTCCGCCAAGGGTCCAGAGAACAGCCTTTCCAAACTATTCCCTGGCTGGAGGAGGAAATGAAAGCAAGTTATTTTCAAGAAAAGCAGATCGGATTGTTCAACCCTTTCACTCTGGGGAGGGAAAAAAAAAAAAAAAAAAAATTATACAAGAAGTAAAAGTATAATGAAGAGGGAAAAGTGAAAGAAAACTAAGTTGAGTTTTTTTTTCATTGCAGAGAAGTCAAGATTCACAGACTCAAAGCATAGGCAACACATCTTTAAATGATTAAGATAAAGAGAGCAGACAACAGATGAATGCTAGAGACAGAGGGAAGTGAAAGTTTTAAACCACATTAAAACTGTTCAATCTTTCCTGCTTTGTAACAGTAATTACAATTAAAATGATTTACACTCTGGTGCAGTGCAAATCAGGAACAGAAAAGCACAGAGATTTTAAGCCTCTCTCAGGAAATCTCTGCAGCCACTAGAAATGCCACTAGCTGCCTGCATTCAGGGAACACACACCTGTCTGCCCATCCAAAGGTGCTCAGCTTTCAGCTCCTTCCTTTGCTTCTTCACTGCAGCTGGCCCAGAAAGCTCCCAGGCCACTTCTGAAAATCCCTAAAATGCTTCATGTTCTGCATGGGAAATGTGTCTGCCCACTGAGCCCAGAAACAGCTACAGAGATGGACATGGAAGGATTAGAAGTTGCAGCACAGACAGGACAGAACAGTAGAACAAAACTTGAGAAAACTCATCTGCAGAGCTTCATGTTCAGCTAGCCACAAATCCTGCTACCATGGAATCATGGCTAACACGGAGAGGATTAATGCAGAGTAACTGGTCACTCTCTCTGACATAGTAACTTGTAAAAAAACAAACAAACCCAGATTGCTCCATGAAGATACTTGCTAGAGTCAGCTCCAATTTTCGTGCTAACAAACATATCAACTCCTACTATTTAAGTACAGATAACCCTAATGCCAAGGTCCATTTACTAAGCTGCAATTACTAGGATGACTTACTATCCATTATGCCCTCTACACTATTTTTAGCACAAGTGGAATTTCTTTACAGGTTAAGGGCTCAGACCTCAGGGTGGGGAAGGAAGAACACATCCACTAACTACTTTGCACATGGAGTCACCAGCTGAGTCGGTGACTTGGAGGTCTCCCATGTCTTGTGCTATTGAACATGGAAAAGAAACCCAAAAATATTATTTGCCTTCCAAAATTATGGTTTCTGGCAAGAGAACTAACCTCACAGCTGGAGTGTCTGGCCCCTTGCTTCTCTGAAGGAAGAGCTGCCAATGGTACAAGCCCCAGATAACCCGTCACCACCCAGTCTGCAGTTTGGAGTGGTGGGTGGCACCACTTTCGTCAGCATGAGTGCCACCATATGCTGCCAGGCCACGTCTTTACACCTGGTTCCTGAGGAAATACGGTGACTCTCTGATGAGCTGGTCTCTACAGAACCCTGACTTCAGGTTGCCGGCACTTCAACAACTAAGCAGCTTCAAAGAGCCAGACTCAAGTACCGATTTATTTTTAAGATGGAAGCGAGCTGCTTGACAGGCAAGATTCAAAGCCCAGGTAGAGGATACTACCTTGTGTTCTGCACAAAACCAGGAAGTCCCAAAGAACTGAATGTATGGGTTTAGTATTAGGAAGGAAACAGTCATACAAAGGTGATAAAATAATGAACTGAATCAACTGGACAGAAGCGTTTACAGAGAAAACTGGACAGGATAATGGACTGACACTTAGCTTGCTGGACAAGTAGAAATGATACACAATCAACAAGTAAGACCACTTGGGTTGGAAAACTGTCTGTGAACCATAATGAAAACATAAAAACGCCACCCCAAGAAGATAAATTAAAAAATTGTAACCAAAAAAACAAACCTACAACTAAAACTAATACCTGCTGAGAACTACTATAACATCAGAAAATAAGAACTGCAGGTAACAGGCAAGAAAAAACAAATGGGCAGACCAACTCTATGGCGATGAATCTTAGAGATGAAATTTACTTAAGTACTAAGGAAGCTTAACAGTGATATTCCTCCATTACATAAAAACTGCTGAAGTAGCAGTACAGAAATATGAAATATACTTTGGTAGATAAAAAAGCCAGGCAAGGATAAGATGAACAGATTTTTTTTTATTCCAGCATCAACTCAGAAGGTCTTAAAACAACACTGTAAAACAAGTAAGACCGGATAACTTTTTAAAGAGCTGTCCAGGGAAGAATGTAAATTATTAAAACTAGCTTTCAATAAATCCTAAACACTGAAAAATACCTTAAAGATTTTGAGGCAGAACATAATTGTTCATACACAATCCTAAAACAGGCAATCCATGATATCGCACTTTCACAGTCAGCCTTATACTGATCCCAGAAAAAATACGTGAAGTGTGGGAATAAGAAAGAGCTCAGAGGAACTAAGGAAGTATAATCCACAGCAGCTCCAGGAAAAGAGGTCCCACTGGTCTGTACCTTAGTGAGTGACACGGGTAGGTAAGACAACTGTTTTAATATAACGTACTTGGGTAGCTGCAAGACATTTAAGCTGGTGCTACATGATGGCTTCATTAGGAAACAGGAATGAGAAGACACAACCAGGCAGTAAATGAATCAAAGCCCTGCACTTTTGTGAGACTAAAAATGCAATGGTAAACAGCAAACCATTATTGAGAGGAAAGCATCTACAAAGGTCACATTTTACTGTACTCTACTATCTAATATTTTTATCCACCAGCTGGAAGGAAACCAAACCATTACTAATCAACTGCAGATTCAATAATGATATGGATGTGTTAAATAATGAAGAAGATGCACCAAAAATAGAGTGACTTGAATCCTGAATTTTCAAGGTGTACACGTTTTTCAGTGTGGAAATACAGCGGCAGGACAGAGAAATTGGACCATACTTCCAAAGAAGGCAATTCCATCTGATGGTCAGCACCTCTGAAAAGAACTTGGAACAGACCCTGGTGGGTAATTACCCAAGCATGAATTTTAACTTCTCTTTACAGAGCTCCTGGCAAAGTTACTGCCTAAGTTAGCTGCATGAACTGTGTAGTATTGAATTATAGGAGTTTGCAACATGCATGTAACTAGATAATGGCACAGCCACTCTTGAAACACTGTGTCCAATACGATTGCCCAGAGTCTCAGCAGAGCATCAACAAAGCAAAGGAGTTTCAGAGGGGAGCCATGAGAGTAACTGAAAAGGTTAGGAGGTATCCCATGGATTACAGCACACTTTAAAGAGATGTGGCTTGATCACAGACTACAGATCTGAAAGACACTTGAAACTGGATAAAGCAGCCTGTGCCAAGCTCCTGGAGGAGCTTATTGCAGGGTCTTCCAGCAGCCACACCAGCTTACTCTTAGCCAGATCTGTTCCCCTCTCCAAAACTTCCATTTCCTGTGGGTACCTACAGAAAACCCACAGATCTGACAGTGGGTCTTCAAAATAGCAAGTGAAGGTTTAAACCAGATTCAAATGCTAGAACTTCAAGCTAAACAACATAAGCCATGAAGATACCCATTTTTAGTCCCTTTAATTAATCACTGGAATAATTTACAAAGTGTGCTGTGAACTCCCTTTCAAAAAGGAATTAATTCAAAACTCAATAGCCTGGAATATGCAGGTAAAGAGATCAGAAGATCATAATGAGAACTTCCAGCTTTTTTAACCTGTCCATTCCATCACAGCTCAAAGCTTCCTAAAGCAGTATCAGTCTCATCCTTTCTAAAGTATGATACCAACTGTTGATTAGCCAGGAGTGTGAACAAATGTGGAAATGTTACACCCTGAGAAGAACATCTCATCCTTGCTGAGATGAGCATCTCCTTCAGTTGCCAGGCAGCATACAGGCTCAATCAGAAAGCTGCCTGCAGGTCTTGCTGACCTTACATTAAGGCACTTTATATCCTGTGACATTAAAATATTCCCTTTTATTAAACAAGAACTAAACCACTTGGTTTCATATCCTGAATCAAATGAAAACTCATCCCACCAGGACACAGGAAGTACCACATAGATAGAATACAAACCAAGCTTTTTGCTCTGCTTTTTTGAAAAAAAAAACACAGACAAACCCCAACAACCTGTGGTGGACGTTGAGTCCCTTCAGGGTTTGAGAAGTATAGAGTAGAAGTACAAATATGATATAGAACAGCATTCAGGACATTTCTTATCAGCAAAGCAGATTTAACTGCCTCAGTCTTCATCTGAACAAAAGCCTGGAATTCTCAAAGGCTACAAAGAAACCACTCCTTTAGGTGCTGCTCTAAGTCCTGGCCACAATGACTGTTCTGCTTGCCGAAACAACTGCTGCACAGAATCGTTTCAACATCACAGGGGAAAATCTGGAGTGACTTTACCGACTCAAATTAAATTGCTCCAGCTCTTCATCCATGCAAAAAAATGTATTTCAAAAGTCTGTGAGCTTAGAGACACATCAAGTCAGAGAGGTTTTATGTAAAACCACATGCACCTTCATGCTATAAGCACAGCTCCTGTTTCCAAACTCCTTGGCTTTCCAGCTTGTAAACTCAGCATATATCATGTAGCAAACTGACTTTCAGAAATGGTCCTCCTGGCTCCAGCTCTATGCAGAACTGACTTTTAAGATTTTATTGATAACATAAAAACACCTTGTTGGCTTAGCCCTGACCTTTCTTTACAGTCCACTGCACAGAGATTTGCCACATTCTTAGTCAAAGCCTTTAAATTCTTCCCTGCTCTGGGTGCTGAGGTTTGATTTTGCATATGTTTCTAAGAAGCCTCTGGATGTGGAATGATGAACTTCTAGACAAAAACGCGCTGTAGGGAGGACGATAAAGATATATTATGGTATGTTTATTTGCCAAGACCTTTGCAGTCAGATGGTCATTTATTTTAGACAAGGGAAGATGTGGAATACCTAAGAAGTACAGGGCTTTAACTTATTCCTCCTTCTCTGCATTCTGCAACTCTTGCCATATTGTCACCATATGCTGATCCCAGATGACATCTGCCAACAAATGAGTCCACCAATAAAGCTAACTAAGGTGTTTGTTTTCAAACGTGGTCTTTGTTTTTCAGGGCCTTAAGCAGAAGAATGTCTCCAGTGGAAATTCAATAAAGGGGAAAGCACCACATTACAGTAACACACCTCAATATATACTGGAGATGTGGCCACTCCCTGAAACAAAGGAATGACACTTAATACCTGACCAAAGACTTCTCCAGACAGTGGAAAGACTTCCAGCCTTTTCAGCAGGCTTTGAACCAGGGCCCTTAATCTGGGGAACATACTCTCAGAAGGCAGAGAAGTGGAAAAGTTTGACTGTATCACATGTATAGCTGGCCCAGTGGCAGTAAGTGTGCATGAGGCAGATTCCTTTCCAGATTCTACCTCAACAAATACACTTCTAGCCAGAGAAAATTAGGTTTCCCAATAAAGTGTGGTAAATAATGGGACTGCAGCTTGGAAGAAGGCAAGTTCCTTCAGATACATGATATTGCTGTAACTCGGACTATGGCCACATTCATAAAGATCTCTTTTTCTAGATTCTTCTGGGAGTCTTTTCTTCCCTGATTAGCAAAGGGAATGTGAAACTTCCAAATACATGGCTCCTAACATCAGGGAGAAATGCAAACTGGAAGGGGGGAATTCAGGTTCAAAGAGGGAAAGGTCAGGCCCCCAACAATCCGTTCTGAGTCCATCCAAACTGGGCCAAAGCTGCTCACTTAGCTCCCTTGATTTGCAAACTGTTTATCCTGGCAGGGAGCCTCTCAGTTCCTATCACACCACCAGATCAGAACAACAGATTGATTTTCAAGAAAGCTGGAACTTGTTCCCCACTCACAGACCAAGAGATGTGTGTCTGCTGCAAGAGCCTGCCATCGTAGGCTGGATAAACACGCAACGAGCACAACAAGTGAAACGTACAGACATCTTTCAGCAAACCTCAATGTTGAAATGCGGCTACTTCACTTCCAAAGTGTGCAACAAGGAAAATCTGAGCATAAAGCAGTGATTGGCACAAGACATACAAGCCCTCGCTCTGCCAGGGAGGCCCAGAGCCAACTGCAACAGCCAAGAAAACTGGGTTGGATCTCTTGAAGATTGGGCGAGAATGAGAACATCAATGATCTGCATAGATCCAACACATCTCCAGACTGTTTACAATGTCCTATCATGTTGGAGAATACAATATATCATTTATCCTTCCCTGAAGGCAAATATCCCTTATATCCCCTGCAGGCATTTGAAAGCAGAAATGAACTGCCAGTGGACCTGAACCTTGGCATCCATAGACCTTGCTTACTAGGCAGTCACTAAGGGCTCTGTAAAACTATTCTCCAATCAGCTGGATCAAGTCTTGCACCAAAGCCTCAAAGCACAAAGGCCAGGAACTGTGATGCCAAGGGCAGAGCTGCCCCTCTATAGTCAGGAAGAACAGAGATGTCTCTCCCTTTGCTAGTGTGGACCACCCATGAGACCAAGCAGAGATGGGACAAGGAGCAGCAGCCTGTCCCAGAAGGCTCTGGTGAACACCAGGCCCTGACCACCACTTGTGCCTTTGTTTCAACCCACTGCTGCATCAGAAGAGGCCAAACTTGCAGCATTGTTTTTACACACTGTTTGGAAGATGTAAAGTTTCGCAGGTGTTCTTCCAAGTGTACATCCTGGCAGTCCTAGAGATCTTTATGACCGTTTGCCCAAAGCCCCAGAGAAGTAATTTTATTCATATTGGACAATGCCCACTCAAATAAGCAAGGACCGTTCTCTCAATTTGGGGTACTGGAGATCAGCTGCAAACACAACTGAGGGCTCAGGATAAATAAGTATAGTGCAGAAGCCTTCATCAAATATGTGATTGTGAGGTGCTCTCTGACCACTTCAAAAGACTCAGTGCTGCTAACACCTATTAAGTTTTTCAGCCTTGTGAGTACAAAGTTCACCCACAGGGTTGGGGGATTTTGTGGATTGGGTTTTTTTCCACCCCAAGGAATGAAAACCAACATGTTCTGATTCCTATCTTTCAATCATCACCATGGTAAAGATATATTACCATCACTATTTCAGCTGAGCTAGCTGCTGAATTGCAAATGCTGTAAGTAAACAAAAACAAGTAAGAGAAGGAACTTCAACAGGCTTAGCTTGCCTTTTAAAATTCAAAGCAGGGGTTTAAAAGAGATGAAGCCAGGGAAAACATTGGATACTAACACCAGCCAAACAGGGAAAAATAACGAAGTTGTAAGCCTGAAAAACTGAAATGGAAAGAATGACAGATTTACTGCTGCATTTGATGCACATAACCACCGATAGACTCTCCCCAGGAAGTGTTGAAATTACCATCACTGAAATGAATCCAGAAGCTAAAAATTAAATTATCTTTCCCAGAACATTCCAATTTGCGCTTTGGCAACAACAGATGTTTTAATACTCTAAAATGTATGCACGCGCGTGTGTGCACGCATGCACACACGCAACACACCCTCAAGTACAGTATCCTCTTTCACGCAAGACCTCCCTCTTAGCTTGCACAAAGTCAGACTGAACTCACGGTCATTCTACAAAGTCTTTGCTTCAAAGTCTCTGCTCAAATGCACAACTGTCAGATTAAGCAATCCATAAGGAGTCTTACAGCAGCTCCAAGTTATGAATGAATGGTTATTTGTGAACTTGCCTGTCAAGACAGATGCGGTATTTGTCAGTGCAGCGTGGATTAGATACGATGGGAAGGAGCCAAACAAGCAAAGTGAAAGGTCAGTATCACAACATTTTCCTTCCCCGCCCCTCCTCAGTTTGCCTAAAACTATGCCACAGCTTTTGCTGAAGTCCAATACAGTAGTCTATTTTCATGCAAGTTACCATGCTTATTTGAAAAGCAACATTCAAGCAAGAGAAGCAAAATAAAACTGTGCGCAGAGGGAGAGAGGAACAGGAACATTTTGGTGCAGGAAAGCTACAGCAGAGGGACAAATCCAAGACTGCAGAAAACATCACATCCGTAATGATACTGAATCAAGACCACCCTGTAGAAGCTGAAATACAGTGCATTGTTTTCCTTGTACTAAAATGCAGTATTACAAGGATTACAGGTTAATTCATGTTGGAAGTCCAAACTTCAGCTCAAAGCAGGGTCAGCTATGAGGTCAACTTATGTTTTACAAATTATACAGTTATTTTTAATAACCTGAAGTCAGCACCACACTGCACCAAGTATTACATAACAACAAAAAGAGGCTCCCTCCCTAAGAGGGGAAAAGCTCAGCTCTAGAATGAAGAGCCTGAATGTCAACGAGCATCACACCTGAAATGAGAAGCATTCCTCAGACACTGTCCAAATTAAAACCTGAACAAGGGAAAGATGTTCTGAAGATCCTCTCCACACTCTTCTGCCACGTATCTGCTGCAGAGGTGCCTGTGAGGTCCAGCATCTCCTGAAAACCAAACACGGATGCCAGAGAGCCCAAAAAACTACGCATGTTTCAGCAGAGCCTGTCTCTTCACAGCGAGTGAGCAATCTCTCTGCACGGCTGCCTCAACTCATCCAACCTCCATCCAACCTCCACCACAAGCAGCCAGAAGCTTTCCCAGTGGCATGAACTGCCATGTTCTCTTTGGAAAACCTGTTTGTTTTAAAGAATGCTTTTACCCAAAGAAGCAACTTCTCTACTGTGGACCAATTTGCAGAGCACCAAACACATGTGAAAAAACTATAAAGACCAGACAGGTCTAACAAAGCCAGGTCTAGCCCCTCATTTCTGCAAAGCCTGTCCTGTGCCATTCGAGCTAAAAGAACCACAGCAGTGAACAGCCTCATGAGCAATTCATAAATCCAAACACAACTGGTCACACTGGAAGGAGATAAAACACAACCCTTGACACTAAGGGGTTTTTCCCCAACATTTTATTGTCTTGTACAGACAAATCTTTGAGTTTCTCCTCTATACCCTGCAGCTGTATGTCTTGTACAGTCGGGTGCCCAGCTGCAATCATTTAACACAGCACAGACAGCAAGGACAAGCACGGGGGAAATGTTTTAAGAAGAAACATTGCTGCTTCAGATTGACTACTACAGGAAGCCAACCAACAGTGATGCTGGAGCTAGGCACCAACTATCAACAGCACAGACTGAAGGGGAAGCAAGCAACAGCCTGTGGTGGAAGGCAGGGTGCAAGCTTTCCCTAAACAAACGACCAAACCAATCCTTTTAATCTAAACAAACCACCAGAAACATCCGTAACACATTATTACATTAAATAATACCTGGGGAGCATATCATCCTCAAGCTAAAACTGCCTGCTTGAAAACATGCTGCATGTGGTTTCACAACAGGAACAAAAACATTTGTGTGTCTTCACTCATGACTCGTTTTGTCACCATACCCTGGGGTTCCTCCCTTTATCTGTAATACAGGAGCAGTCTAGCACATCAGTGCAAAGGCAAAGGAAGCCAGCTGCCCAACAGGGTCAGCCTTCTTCAGGATCACTGAAGAGTTTCTTCTTTCCTCTCTAAAACATGCTGTAAAGCATTTCCTTCTCACTGGGCTCCCATGCCCAAATGACAGATTTCATCACAGTGAGAGGGATTTCAACTGTCTGGCTTTGTTCATCCCTGCAAATGCGCCATAAACCGGGCTGCAGCTCAGGAAGCTAATTAGGCATACACAGAGCCTTAATGCAATGAGTCTGTTCGTGTGTGTGAAGCTCCGTGTGCATTTCAGGGCTCTGCTGAAGAAGCTCACTGAGAATGACAGCCAGTTCTCTCATTCATCCTTTTGCTCAGCTCTGGTGCGGACAGGAGTCTCAAGCTGACAGCAAAATGCTAGAAGTAATAACTTCAAAGTTACACAGCCATCCTGATGGCTACTACAGTTCTCATGCAGAGTACCAGAGAGGAGCAAGGCTAAAACCAGTACCTAATGAAGATGATGCTCTGCTTTCTTCACTCAGTCACCTACTCACACTAGTACTGCAAGTAGAGCCAGAAAGAGCAGCACAAGCTCTGGGCACTCCCTGCACATCTCCAGCCACGAGCAGAAGAGCACATTTCCAGAAAGGTCTCCGGGACTATAAAACATTCACACTGTCAATGGCTGGAGGGTGGGGAGCAGCAGGGGCACTGCTGCATGTTCACCACAAGGGCTTTTACGCACAGGAACAGTCTGCCCAGGGAAGTGGTTGAGTCACCATCCCTGGAGGTATTTACAAGTACAGATGTGGCACACAGGGACAAGGCTTAGTGGTGAACTTCACAGTGACAGGTTAACAGCTGTACTCAGATGACATTTAACAGTCTTTTCCAACCTAAATGATCCCATGATTCTGTCAAACCTTCTCACTCACCAAACTAGAGTGAAAAGTGCCTCTCTGGAATAAACACAAGAAAGAAGCTCCAGGAGGGTTATGGAAAGGACTTGGGAATATAGCCCTGTCTTGTAGCTCATCTGACCATGCAGTGTTAAAGCGGGGGGGTCATGGGTATTTAGCTTTTCTGCAGGCTTCATCCTCTGGAAGAAACTCAAGGACCATGCCTCATTCCAGACTGGCTCTTGGACCTTCCCCCCGTGCTTCCCAGCTTGGCACCCTGCTTACAGTAAAAGTGGCTGGTGATTCAGAAGCCAGGCAGGAAGCACATGTGGTGCTGCCCTTCATTAGTGCACCAGAGCATGTTATTTTATTATGCCTCTCAGTATGTAGAGGACTACTGTCTAGAAAATTACCCTGTGCCTTTCTAATGCCATTTGCAATTTCCTGGGGTTTTCCACCTACGAAGGTTGCGTTAAATGTCATTCCTTAAGGAATAAGGAACTGTTCCCCCACCATGTCTTTCCTTGGGAAAACCTTCACATTGCTTCAGGTGCTCTCTGTAATGCAGAGACAGTATGCCTGGCAAACACCTCCTCCTATGAGGTGCTCCAGAGCACAACCATAGGTCCAGAATAGCTAGAAAGCTTTAAAATTAGTTGTTCCTCCTGAGTCTGTTTCCATATCATTAATAACAGGAGAAAACCTGACAGATTAGACTCTGTGTTGTGCTAAATGTGAACACAGGTGAGCTGTTAACGTCGTGCTAATGATGCAGTCAGTGCTGGGAGCCGTCTGCAGGAGCAGTTCCGGTACCCTGAAGACAAGGAACACACATATGTGTAACATTGCTGGTAAATTGAGTCCTTGTTGATAAAGTAGAAGCATGTCACTGTGCCCTCCCAGCTTATAATGTTGTCTTTCATGGGGCAAATATTCAGCAGAATGATGGCCTGCCTATGTAAAGCAATATTCATGGGACAGAGCTCCTGAGAAGAGTAATCCTAACCGCTTGGGCAGGATAGAACCCAGGGAGACTCCTTCACACTAAGGTAGCTTAAAACTCATGAAACCCAGGCCCAAACCCAGAAAAAACTGTGTTTTCTTAGGCTAATGAGTACTTCTAAACCTATCTTCAGGAATGCAGAAAACTTTAACATTTACCTGCATTGGCCTTAATCTGTCACTACAAACCAGTTCACAGGCTATGGTAAAAACTGCTTTGAATGAAGATGACAGAATGGGACTTCGCCTCCAGGTACATGTGTTGCCTGTTTTTCTCAAGTCTGCCCATTTTTCATTATCATTACAATTCACCACCCCTAATTGTGTTTGCATTAAATTTCTGTTTACCTTCAGTGCAGTGGCAATCATCACTTAGCTTAAGTATCATGGCCTAGATATTCAACGAAGAACTCAGAAGTAATAAGCTTCCAATGTGATCCAGAATTCACAGTAACCAGTTTTACTCAGCATTTACTCAGGTAACTTTGCCTAGGCAAAAAATTCCCAAGAACTCTCTGATATTGTGCTCAGAGAACACCATATCCAACCTTCCTCTTTAAACTGCTCTGAAAAAAACCTCGAATTCTGACTGCCACCTGGACTTAGAAGAGATTCAGACTCACACAGATGCATACTGTCCTGAGCACAAGGCATGCTTGACAGACAAAAGCTTTCTGTTTTTTCCAAATGTCTTTGTACTATTTTTTCTGACACTTCTTTCACATCTGTTGCTTTTGGGTCAGGCAAGTCCCTGACTTGCTTAATTTCCACCTATATCCCGATGTGTCCTTAACCTCAACCGGACCCTCAAGCCAGATGCCCCCTTACTTCCTCAGTGTAAACCATCAGTAAACCTTAGCACAACTTTAGTTTGAGCCTTAAATTAACAGCATGTGAAAAGATTAATATGAATAATTTCAAAACTAATCAGATCCCTTCTTTAAATGTTGACACAGTATTATTTATATCCCATAAATACCTTCTTGACTAAAATTCATCCCAGGAGATTGGCATCTTGCCAGTTCTATTCATATTTACTGTATTTATACAGTACAGTTGGCCAAGGATAATATTTAAGACAAAATATGCCTTAGGGTATATACAATATCTCTTATAGTTTTCCTTTTAAATCTCCTCATTGCTAAAAATATTTAGTCTGAACTTTACAAAATGCCCCACGAAGACCTATCAGCGATCTGTAGTGATATATTGCTGACTATGAGTATAATTAGAGCATATTTGTAATACTTGGGTTATAGTCAGTTACTGGATGCTAACAACTTGTGGTAAAAACTGAACCACTGATCTTTCCCATGCCTGCCTTATAGCAGCTTTTGACCTCCAGTGCATTCACACTGATCCCCCTCTCCCTCCTGCCTTTCCAACACAGCAGACACTGCAGAGTTAAAAAAATCCACTCTGAAATGCCTAGGAGAAAGCGCCTGTGGCCGCCAGAGCTGCGCTTTCAATTTCTTCCTTTAAAATATGGTGGAGTGATTTCTTCCTTACTGTCTTTTTTGGAAAGGTTCGCTCCATCCAGCATAACTAGAGAGCAGTGGAAAAACAGTTAACCTACTTACTCTGATGTTAGCGACAGCCCTCGCACAGTAGTGCTGGATCTGCTGCTAGCTGACCCTCGGATCCCAAACGTCTGATGCACTCTGTTGGTAGATACCTGCAATCTCCTTTGCTCTTCCAAAGCCTCTATCGATACTTCAGACCAAATCTGGCCTCTGACAACGTTTTAAAAATAGATCCTCTATTGTCAATACCATCCAAGTCACACAGCACAGAGATTTTAATTTTCTGGAAAGTATGCAGCTGCAGTTTGGACTATGGGTGCTTTGAAGTTCGCTGAGGCAAGGACAGAGGACAGAGGTGCTCAGGACGGATGCACTTTACAATTCTCAGAGACTCTCTGCTACAGGGTCAACTCCCCAAGCCAAGGCACTGCTACAGGTCTTCCCAACCTTTGCCCATAGGTGCTCCTCTGCCCTGGGTACGATCTAATAGGTCTCAAAAGGAAGTGCTGACTTCTACCAAAACCACCAGCAAAATAATACAGTACGTCAACGTGGAAAACAAGCATGACTTCTGTGCTCTTGCTACAGCTATGAATTATACTGAACCACTCTGCTCATACCCACTTGGCTCCAAATATGTGGGGTTTTTTTAAAAAAGAAAGTATTTCTTCCCCAAGGGTAATAAGGGTGGAGTGTATTTATCATGGCTATTAAGGATGGTGCCATAATTACAATAATAAAATGGCTCTGACTGCCAGGATGTCCTGTACCTGATGTTGTCATTTAAGACCAAAGGAAGAAAGGGAGGCAGCTGCACGGAGCGCGGGGTTCAGATACCTTGGCTGGCATCCTAGGACTATCCCATGCAAGACAGAGCAAGCCCCAAAGCTACAACTTGCTAAACTAAAAATAAATAAGAGGAAAATGCAATTAGAAACTCTAGGATAAAGTTACCAAAATGGCTGAATTATCTATTTAAGCAAGAGCTATGTGCTTTTGAGAAACAGAGAGCAAGTATATAGGGCATCAGGTGGTGGGGGAGGGAAGAGAGCTAAATGAAATGACTAGGGACTAGGGTTTGGTTATGTGAACGGTGAAGTTATTTTCTGCTTCTGGTATTTCACTTTCCCTGGTATGATGATGATCTAGATTCTTTTAAGGCAGCGCGGTGCTTTTTCTTTTTTTTCCTATGCACTTAGGCTTTGCTACCAAAACAAAGAGGCACATCGTTATGATTATTAATCACTCTAAGTGGATTTGGTCTGCACAGAGCATTTGTACCTTTTTTTTTTTCTGTTCTTTTTTTTTTTTTTTTTTTTTTTTTTTGTGCAAAACGTGGCATGGATCACCAGAAGGTCGTTAAAAACAGCAAAAGGCAGACGGGCTGAGACAGGTTCCAAGAACCGAGGCTACCCAGAAGGGAAAAGTTTTTCTGTACCTGAAATGAAAAGTGCCCACGAACCAAAAGGGGAGGCTAGTTAAAGTGGGAAGAGGAGGAAGGACGTCTCTGTCCTCTCTGAGCACCAACGTGGACAGCAGTCTGCGGGACAATGTTCTACAGGGACACAGACAAGACGAGCTGGCGACTTTTTGTTGTTTTTTTTTTTTAAAGACCTCCTTTTCAGTTATGTAGAGATGGAAACCTGCCCGTTCCAGACACTCCAAGGGAAACAAGAGCAGTGGAAAGATATTGGCTCTTTCTGGAGGCTGTACACGGGGCTGCCGGGGAACTAAAGCCGCTGCTGGCGAGGGAGTGGGGGATCCCGGGAGCGGGGGAGCTCTGCTCAGGTACGAGGTGCTGCAGAGGCACCCCGAGGGATTCCTGGGTGACTTCAAAGGGGTCTGAAAACCTCGCGAGTCCGGGGCAACAGGTGACTCCCCCAACATACCCACCCAGTCATATGGATACCCCGTCACCTAAATTAAACCCTAGAAGCCTTCACCTAAGCGATGCCGAGGATGACAAGCGAGCCGAGCAGAGAAGGCAGATTATGGTGCTTGGGGGTGCTATTAAAAGGTGCTGAGCACCGCTAAGCCTCGGGGGCGAAATTACGCACACATGCACAAACACGGAGGACTTACTTTCGGGGTAAAAAGGCTGCATGTCTATTTTGTAAACTTCTTTGGCATAATACTCCTCGTCGCTCCTCTCCCTCTCGCAAGTGGCGGCTCTGTGGTTGGCTTTTTCCTGCAGCAGGTCCCTGGTGCTGTTGTAGATGGAGATGACCTCCGGGGGCACCTCCTCGGGCTCGGGGTACTCGTCCGGGGGGCTGGTGAGCTTCAGTTTGCTCAAGATCTGGCCCCGGATTGCCTCGATCCTCTTGCGCATAAACTGATCCATGTCGAGGGTGCTGCAGGTAGACAGGCTGAGAGCCACGGTGGCCAGATCCACGGTGAGGAGCACGCTCAGGAGATAGCAGTGCATTTTAAGTGTTTAAATACAGCGCCCCCCCCACCAAAAAAAAAAAAAAAAAAAAAAAGTGACAAACAACGAACGACAACAAGAAAAAAAAATTCAAAAATTAAAAAGGGGATCTCTGCAAACAAAGGGGAGATCTGCAGAAAAAATGCTCTTAAAAACCGGCTTGCGAGGGCCGTTCGCAATCGGAAAACGCACGGGAGGCGCCAGTGAAAAAAAAATAAAAAACACCAGTAATAATAATAATTGAAAAAAACCAAAAAAAATAAAAAGAAGAAAAAGCAAGTTGCTACAACTAGATAAAATTCGGGGGGTAGAGTGAGCTGGACAGCAAAAAAGGAGAAGGAAAAAAGCCCCCAGATAGATACAACAAACCTGCAAATCAAGTAAATGGCAGAGAGGCTGCTCTCAGCGCGCTGTAAAACAAAAATCTGAAGGGGGGGGGGGAGGGGGGGGGGGGAAGGAAAAAACCCAGAAAAAGGAGGGCGAGAAGGCGCAGTGATGGGTATCACAGGGCGCTGCCGCAGCCGGCAGAGAGAGGCTGCCGGCGCGGCGCTGAGCCCCGCCGTGCGCCCGCGGCGCCCGACGGCTCCCGGCGGGCAGCGGCACCGCCCCGCGCCCGGCGGCGCTCAGCCCCCGCGGCGGCGCGGGCACCGAGAGCCGCGCACGTGTGCGCCCGGCAGCGCCGAGCCCCGGCCCCCGCGCCCGGCCCGGGCGCAGCGGCAGCGGCAGCGGCAGGCGGCGGCCCCGCGGCGGCGCCCGGCGCCCGCGGCGAGCGGCGATCCCCCGTCCGGCCGCGCCCCGCAGGCTGCTGCGTGCGCCCCGCGCCGCATGCACCGACCCACCCCCGCCCGGGCCGCTGCGCGCCGCACAGCTCTTCCCAGCTCCCTCCTCTTCCTCCTCCTTCCGAAACGCCAAGCCCGCGCCGCAGTCGGCGAGGCAGCGCCGCCGCGCCCCGGCAGCCTCCCGCGGGTCGCAGGCGCGGGGCCGGCCGCCCCGGGCTGGCCGCAGCGCAGCGCCGCTCTCCACCCCCCCCCCCGCCGGCCTCCCCCGCGGGGCTGGGGCTGGCCCCGTCCCCGGCGGCTCTAGCGCTCCGCCCGGCGCCCCCCGCCTGCCGCCCCCGGCCCCTCGGCTCTCCCTGCGCGGAGGGGACGGGTGCCAGCAGATAACATCACGGCCGCGCAGGGAGAGGGAGATTTATACGATCTCCCCGCCCCACGTGCTCGGCTCGCTGCGAAGTGACGTGGAGGGGCTGCGGGAGCGGAGGGCTCCGCGCCGCCGCCCGGCTATTTATTCCCCTCCGCGCCACCGGCGGGGGACTCGCCGCAGCCCGGCCGCTGCAGAGGTGCCTCACCCCGGGGCAAGGAGAGGACAGGCAGCTCGGAGCCCAGAAGAAAAAGCAAGTTCGGCCAGGCTTTTATTTTACTTCTTGTTTAAATAAAGGCTTTAGTGCTTCTTTCACCTTTTATTAAAGTAATTGGGCCAAATAGCACTCTGGCGTTAGAGGAAGAATAACACGCCTCTTGGACACCGCTCAGACGCGTTCCTGTTCAAGGCTGCGGGGCAGCTCTGCCCGCTGCTCTGTCGCAGAACGCTCCTCGGCGCTGCCCCTGAGTTTCACTTCCAAGTGTGTTTTGGGCGATTCTCGCTGTTCCCCGGATACCTTGGTAATCGGTACTACCGGCCAAAGAGGGAGAGACAACAGACGAGGAGGATTTGCTCCTTCGCCGAGGTCTCCACTCCTGTCAGAAGCGTGCAAATACATCCTCATCTGCACTTGACAGAAACTCTCAAGCCCCAAATGCTTTGGCTATGCCTGTAATTCAATTTTTCCGCTGCCTCTTTTGGCTACAACAAACATCACAGGCTCCATCCATACCCTACTCTGCCCCAGGGAAATCACTCCACGGTCTACTAGGCATCCCTCTACTTATTGCCATAAAGCTTTTATTTTACAGTTCATTTATCACCACTGTATATTAACTTTAAAAAGTGATCAAGTAGCTTTTTTCTTTACTCTCACCCATTTTAGCTCTTCATTCCCTTCTGAATTAAGTTATCACAGGTTTTACTTGCCAGAACTTTCCAACAACATCATCCAAAGTGGGGCAAGGCTGTTTTTGAAGACCCTCTATTTTCAGAGATGAAGAAAGATGTAGAAGAGGTACTTGAAGGGCCATAGGTGTTCCCAAGAACAGCTCAGCCATTGCCAGTGGGTAATCACACACAAGAGAAAGGAGGTAGCACAACTGGCACCTGGAAGCACACTGAGAATCGTGTAAGACACAAACCAGCCAAACACCACTGAAGGCTTCCTTCAGCTGACCACACCTCAGGAACCATCTTCTTTCTGCAAAATTTTCAAATGTTTTCCAAAGCTGGAGAACGCCAGTCCCCAAATTAAACGCGAGTTTTTCCTTCCCAGTGAGGAAAAGTGCTTCCTCTGAGCAGCTGTGGCTGTGTGCTGGGGTGATGGAGGCACCCAGCAGCACGGAGCTGCCACACACTGTTTGCCTTGGCAGGGCTCTGCTGCAGGGGAATCTTGCGCCAACACGGAGCTAACCTCGGACTGCTGTGGGTACCAGCAACGATGACGTTCTGCGAGAGATGGAGGAGCTATGAAAATATATTTTTGACAGGTATGTGTACACACACAGGCTCTAAAAGTAAACTTCATTCTTTACCAGCATGTGGGTATGTACAGCCCTACACACAAGCAAGACTGCATCCTCAAGATGCAAGAGTTAATAGTGCTTTCCACTTAAATCCATGAATTCCTGCAAGGCCAGATTAAACCTCTCTGCCACAACATCACTCTTTTACTGCTGTACATGTCAATGTCCTGCTCCTACTGACCTCAAAAACACAGCTGCAGTGTCAGGAATGGCAACGTTTCCAAAATTACTCAAATAAACAAGCAAGCTCAACATGTAGACTCAGCTGGTTTCACTTCTGCAGCACACCTGTACAAAACCAAAGGGACAGTTCCTTGAGCTGTTACATCTCACAGCTCCACTGCTAGCCAGCTGAGGAATCAGCTCTGTTACACGAGGTACCTCAACCGCAAATACTTCTAAAGAAAAGGGTTATTAAATTATTTCCTCCAAAAGCTACAGCTGAAACCATGAAGGAATTCCTTATACAGCAACTACAGCCCTGTAACACTTGACTCTGTGTACCACTCACCTCAAGGGCTTCAGAGCAGTGATTGGGACAGTGCTGGACACCCTCCTCAGGCGCGGAACTTACCCCCATCTCTCAGGATCGTTCTGTAGACACAACCCGCCGGACTACAAAGTGTTTTGATCCTTGAAAGTTTATTATTGCTGGGAGAAAAAACAAAAACCCAACCAACCCTAACTGCAGTGACTTTTACAAATCCTGAAGCCCTAGGGATGCCCCACTGGAGGCCACCAACCCCCATGTGTTCAGTGCCCAGCTGGCCACGCTGCCCACAGAGCTGCAGGAGGTCCAAGATTCAGAGAAACCCTCCATGTAACCTTACAGAGATCCAGCCAGGCTGACAGCAAACCAGTTCAACTTGATTTTGAAAGTTGCTGAGATTCCTTCTGATTTGGCAATGATTCCTCAATGTCTTTTAGACCATCTAGGGGAAAAAAAAAAATAAAAGAAAAAAAATAGAAAATAATTAAGATAAATCTTGGGTTTGTTCTTTTTCAGAAGAGAAGAAAAACCCTTTTCTTCTCTTCTGACCCTTTTATTGTGACACAAGGCATCAAGGTTAGCCAAGCGCATGTCTCCATTTTGCCTTATGACTGCAACAAAGCTGGATTCCTTTATACTTCCTGATGTCACCATGGTGGTGTTTTTGCCATGCAGAACTTCCTGAGCATGCATACTCCATTCCAAAAGTCCTGGCCACTTGGGCTAAATCCCCAGCAACTGTAGAAGCCCACCACACACACCTGAGCTGCTCCAGTTTGTTCCAGGAAGGGACACCTACCTGCTAGCCATATCATTCAAATACACATCCATATTCATAAACGTCTATTTTCCATTATGTAATCTAAATGGAAAATACCTGGAACATATGCATCATGATAGATCTGGTTTTAGTTCTAAAATCTTCCCCTGGCACATTTAAGGAGGCTTTTTTTGCCACCAAAGTCCTGCGAACTAGACTCAAACAGGTGTCATTTTTACTTTGCTAAAGCGAGGAACACATAGAGAAGGCAATCAAAAATTGTCAGAAATGGCAAAACCAAACTGCAGGCACTCGACAAAGCTGGATAAAGTTTTATACCACAGAATTCAACAAGAAGATTACTTTTTACAAAGGTAATTCTACTTCTACATTCTACTGTTAATTTTTGTGACTATTATCCCAATTACAACTTTCTGTTTTATCTTGCAAAGGTTTTTAGCTTTTATTCATTCCACAATAGCTTTTATTGATGACTACCTGTTAGTTTCAAAAGCTGCTGGGATTATCTGCCACTGAAGTTTAACTCATCTGACATTTATCTCTTCCCTGAGCCTCTATGAAATGGCCTTGTCCTGTGGGGCTGCTGTCAGTGGAAGCTTTGTAAGTCAGAAAGTGGGAATGGGCCCTTAGCGTGCATATGGGGAAAGAACAGAACTTATCTGTTTTGGTGCTTTTAATTCAATACAATACTGTCTTTTTTACTTATTCTTTTTTTTTTTTTTAATAAACACTAACTGTTTATTAGAAAAACAGGGACACCTGGAAAGTTACTTCACTAAATGTTAAGGTTTCATGTTTCCTATTAAGTTAAAAATTACGTGGTCAAGATTTTACAATTTGTGGTTTCTTTTTAGATTGTTTTGGTTATACGCAAATGCGCTGTGCAAAATACAAAGGCAATAATCTTTCTAAAACTGCTGACGACCAGGTCATTAAGTAAGGTGGCTGGTCACATTTCATAAACTAAAGAACATTGTTGGAAGAGGAATAACTTTTAAAAGTTAAGAGGTGACTTTTGTAAATTCTCACACTGATGACGAGTGTAGGATGATTGCACAATTAATTCTTTGTGAGACGCACAGAAATCTGCAGCCATAACTGTGGTTGTGTAGAATCTCAGCCATTCTGATGCAGGGTGCTAGGGAAAAAAACTTTTGAATTCTCCTTTTTATAAAAATACACGTATAAAGGTTCAACTTGGAGAGCCAAGGTGGCACCTAATAAAGGTGAGGCAAAGAGGAGATGACAAATAATGGAAAATTGTAATATATACTACAATAAAACCTTAGATTTTACTGTTTATTATCCTTAGTGAAGTAGAAGTCCATACCTCTGTGCTGCACATTTCATTAGTGTGTGCTGTAACGCCTGGATGAATTTGAGAGCAAACCCTGCTGACCTTACTAACACAAGCAGGCCCCCTGCTCCAGGATTGCATTTCACACAACCACAGCCCATTCCTGCAGCACTCATGTTCCAGAAGATAAAGGCTATTTTATAGAACATGCTGTTTGACACGCAAGACTGCTACCCATATATACATATGTAACTTCTTGTCAACTTGCAAATCAAAGGTATGTTTCTGATATATATATATATAGAGAGAGAGAGAGAGAGATAATCTGTGTGAACCAGAACTTCTTTTAAATATATATAAAACAAATATAAAACATATAACAGGAATAAGAACTTCTGCTTTTATATACATTTATAGACACACACATTTTTGTGTACTTACATGTATTCATACATACATACCTATATACATAAAAAAAGTTCTCATTCCTACAAATAGATTTAATAATTTCAGTGGAAACAGTCACAAGAGAAGTCAACAGGATCTGATGCAAAAAGCCATTCATGCGTCATCCCTGAGAACTTATGGAATGGCATCATCTCCCACCATCAAGTAAGAACACAAAGCTTTAATGTCCACACAGCAGCGTATAGTCTGTGTCTAAAACTGCGGCTTAATAAAAGCCATCTAGAATGCAATTAACCCCAAAAAAACTGTTACCAAAGACCACCAAAAAATCTCAAAAACAACAACAACAACACTGGAACTTTAGACAGGACACCTCAAGCCAGAATGACTAAAATCTGAAGGGGAAAAAAATTCTTATGGATAAGAGGAAAAAGAGAATGGAAAGAAACATCACTTTAGTCTGTATTTCAGTGCTAGGTTATTCTTCACATTTTACATGGCATTTACATCCTAAAACAACTCCTAAAATAGCTTCTCTCCAGTGAAGTTGCACCCTGTCTCCACAGAGTACAGCCAGACGTTAGGGGTCTAGGGAAGCACCAATAGCCTAAACCCGTTATCCTAAAAACACACACATTTCCCATAAAGGCTGCACACATCAGCGCTGCATCCAAAGAGGTTTCTGCTTCCAGCAGCTCAGTTCCAGGACTTGAATCAGTTAAGATTCAAGTCCTCATAAAAACTTTGCCAGAGAAGTTTCCCCATGGTTACACCTCCCGGAGTTTGATCCCCTCATGTGCTTTCCCAAATCTGCTTGTCAGCCTTGAGGATGCCACACTAATCTTCTATGTATCATTCCAGTTTTAGTCTATATGCCGCTGAAAAAAAGGCCTTCCTTAATCCTAGCACCTGTGGTTTTAATCACCACAGGAAATCCTGTTTCCACTTAAGTCAGTAAGACTTAAATATCAGCAAAGGAAAATGATCAGATTCACTAACTAAAAATAAAAATAAAATAAGACAGAGAAATATAAGCTCAGTGGTTTATAAACCAAAGGGCCTTGACATCTACTTATAGCAAGCATGACAAAGTAAAGACAGTAGGGTAAAAGTCATCCCTTTAATCTCAAGGTTTGAACTCGTGACCTGCATCTCCTTCTCAGTATTACAGCTGTTGCCTTCTATTTCTGAACTGCATGGTGATGATTTCAGTTATACCTCATTAAGTAACACACAAATGATATCTGTAAATATTGGATTCCTAACAGAGCATCCACTGGAGTTTATTCAACAAATTAAAACCATGTAACTCAAGTTAGAATATGCACCCAGACTGAGCTGTTGAAATTTTAAGAAAATTACGTGTATAGCAAGATTAACTAGCAGCAACTTCAAAAATGGGCCAGCCAGTAACGCCACATTTAAATCATATTCTGCAGCTACATAAAACAAACAGCTCTGTGTCTGGCATCCTGACTTCTTCACAAACTGCCTATGCAGTCTGCACAACTGAAAAGCTCTAATAAGCTAACACAGCTTCAGAAATGCTTTTTTCCTAATGGTTTTTAAGCAACATGTGTTCAAGAATATCCTAGAAAGCTTGCAGAAAGCAATGCGTTTTCATATTACTGCACGAAACAAAACCAAACCAGACTTCATGCAGTACCAAGCTTCTGTGCTGCACTCACCAGATCAGCGCAGAGGTCTTTGCCTCTCAGCCTTACACATTTTTAAACCCATTTTCTATGCCTCACTACTGAAATCAATGAATGCAGTATTCCTGAATGGCTGATCAAACTACATCCTCCTAGATAGATGGTTTGAGCTTGGTGACTCCTAGAATTAAACGGAAAGATTAATTTCTGTATCACTAATCTATATTTTGATCTATATCCAGATTATTTTAGAGCTGGATCTTGAACAGGTCACCTCTGTGGAGTGGCAAAGATGTTCAGCATTTGCTTCCCCTGAATCACTGACCTTTTAGATGGGATTGCAATTAAAGTAACCTACTCCCCTGGTTTTAGCTGGGCTCTATGGACCAGTCTTTAAACTTCCCCATCATGGATATAGACTGACAGCTGAAATGACTCCTCTCACAAATTCCAGTGTCATTTGAACATTCACCTGATCAACAATTAAATCAGAGTGTAAAAATGCCTACAAATTGGCTGCAAATGTGCATCAGAACCAGCAGTGTCTCACATAAAGGACCCGAGTCCATGAGCTCATCACTGCAATCCTATGAAATTAAAAGCAATTAATTCATCATGAGACAAATAGTCTAGCAATGTACTTCAGCAGCAAGTGAAGTGAATGAGAATCAAAGGCAACAGCCTGTGTCTGGGAGGCACAATATTGACATAGAGAGACACGCATTTCCCTTCTTACTTGAACAATCTTCTTCACATAAAATCTGTTCCACTTCTTTAATTCTAGACAATGATACCAAAATTTAAAATAAAAGAATACTCCAGTAGTTAAAAAAAAAAAAAAAAAGGCAAAACATAGCAGATGGAGAGAACAGAAGTGGCACTGGCAATCCTGGTCTGACCTGCTGGTTGCAGTGCTACAACATCAGAAAGATATTTAGCATCTTCCAAGGCTTGACCAGTCCCTTTCTAACACAAAAAAATCCACAAGAATACCAATATATCATCCTTCCAATATGATCAATGTTCACTGTGGAAGTATATTTATACTTGGGTCTAATACATTGTTTGGGCTGAGTAATGCATCCTTAAACTGAGGATCTTGTCAGAAAATTTCTTGTTCTGAAAAATCTTCAGTCTTTTTCTGTTAATCATGAACAGACATTTCAGAATTTTATGAAGTCTTTCCTTAATTAATGAGCATTTCTTTCATAAGGTTGTACCAAATTTCAGCAGGTACTGTCAAATACTTCACTCCTCTAAAAAGCCACTATATACAAAACCACACTGTTGTTACCTTTTGTGCAAAACTATACTGCACAATATTGCACTACTGTGCAATGTGAGCCTCTTTCGAAACTCAGGATAATAAGTGAGGATGCACAGTACCCCATGGTAGAAAGACTGACAGTGTGTGTTTGATTGCCCTTTGCCTCCAAGCAGCCCTGGGAGGTGTGACTGGGAAGGTGCTATGGGCAGGTATGTCAAAGGCTCAATTACCAACAGCTCAGGGACTCAGCTCTCCAGTTTTCATTCAGCTGCCTGACTTCAGGCACCCTTCCTGAAAAGGACATAGGCCAGTTCTTGTCCCTGGACATAGGGTATCCTAAGTAAAAGGCTGCTTCACTGCCCACAAAACTCACAATTTATGGATCACTTAGAAACCACAGAAAATCCTCTTGAGATAAACTGTACTCAACCTGAAAGTCAATGCAAAATCCGCATAATCAGGAAAGCTTTTCACTATCTTGTTGCTTGAATCAAGCAACACTTAAGCTTTTCTGTCCTGAACAATATGAGAATGTCCTGCTTTATCAGGATAGAAAAGCAAAGTTCAAAGCAAGAGTGATTTAATAGCCATGGGTCTTAAGTCACAATCTCCACCATTATATTCATAATCCACTTAATAAAGGGCTCACAAATAGCTAGTGGAATCTTTAAGTACGTCAGATTTTATGATTGAACTATGGCAAATAACCCTGTTACCTTCTACTTAAAATCACACATGCCTACAACACATGACTTTACGAACTATTAACATAACATCAGCAGGTTTTATATTTAACCATTCCTTAATTACAGCATGGAGTTTCTGATAAGAAGTGTAACCAGTTTATCTTGTAAGTGAACGCTTTCTATTAATTATTCAGCTACTTCTGAGAACATTATGTCTATAAGAAATCCTAGTGGGATGAAAACCTTAATGCAAGTGTGATCCTGGTTAGCAGTTCACTATTAACACCACCACATTTACTGAAAACACAGTGAAGAAACACTAAGAAAATGCTGTAAAATGATGCTCCAGAAGTTCATGCACTGGCATGAAAGAATGGGCTATTGAAGCAACTGTGGCACTGTGAAGAAATAATGATTTTTATGAGTATTCCTAAAATAACCTTCCAAAGTGCCTCTTGGAAACACTCCTTGTGCTCATGAGTTCACATCCAGAAGCTTGATGAAAGTGCCATATTTCATTTAACCGTTTCGTATCCAACAGGTGAAACACATGGATTTAAACAAAAATAAGTTTAAACAAAAATAAGGGATGGAGCATTACACAAACACAAGGATCTTTCACACTGAAGGTATTCAGTTTGACTGGAGTTTCATTTTTAATATGACCCTTAAAACAGAAAAGCTATTGAAAAGATGCATTTGAAAACAATGTTTTGTCTAAGAAGCATCAGCCATTGCTAAAAGTCTGAAGAATGATAAAGAAAAAAGCCCGTATCTGCTAGATCACTTAAACAGGTGAAACATTTGAGTTTTACATGCTGCAAGAGGTTAGAAGCCACTGCTTTAGAACAGCAGTAAATGAGATGTACAGTCTTCCACCATCTGTTAATCAAGAACTTGTTCAGTCTCCAGTGTCTGAGGTCTTAGACTCCCGAGTTTAACATCTTATTTAGCACAGGGACACAATCTGTGTAACATGATCCTGAGTCTCCACTACCTCAAGCCTTCTCCTGGCCCTCTCACTCCTTACCTCAGCAAGTCTTGAAGAAATCATTGAGCAATTTGCAGGGATTGGAAGTGAACAACACTGATGACTGCTCTGTGTGTATATTAACTGTGCCAGGACTCATTTCATAAGAATGAGAAGTTTGTCATTTTCAGTTGTGCAGAGTGTTTTGTGCCAGATGACTTCTGCCTTCCTCCCTGGAGACCGCTACTGAGCCAGCTCTGAACAGATGCAGCTCTACAGACCACCTTCTTCTGGAAGCATCAGATAGTCAAAAAACTTTTATGGCCTCCAAACAATTAATTTCTCTCTTTAAAATAAATTGGACCAAAAAAAGCCCTATCTTCACTAGAAAGCGGCTTCCAGCTCTTTTGTTCTGCTCAGCATGTGAACCCAGGAGAACCTGCCTCACAGTTGCAGAAGTGGGAGCTCTTCCCTCCAGGTTTTAGCAGAGAAGATGCTGTGGTACAGTGGCATCAGGCACAACAAGGATATTCCATCACCACTCCCAAGGTGTTTCCCTAACAGGAGGCTGAAGAAAAGCAGGGACAAGACATTTTTTTCCACAGGCCAACTCATGCTTTCCTTGCTGAAAAAAGTTAGCACAATTAATGTGAAGAGAAATTAGAACAGGGGGCACAAGACATGGGGAAGAGTTGACCCTGTGCCTTCTCTTATTAAACAAAACCCTTGCTTTGCGTGCAATCCATAGAATATTAAACTTTACATACTCTGGAATTGGCTTGAAGCCTAACAAAACTGGAACCACCCCATCCTTATTGGCTTTATATAGATAGGTACAGAAATATACAAAGTTGAGATGATTCATGCTCTCTGGAATGAAGGGCAGCAGCACAGCTTTGCTTGAGCAGAGATATTCATGGGAGCGGGAAAAACAGAGTGAGCACTCTGACTGCTGGGAAAAGCTGCTGAAGGTTGTTCTTGGTAGCTTTTGAAGAGGAAGAACATTACTGAAAAAGGGGGAAGGGCAGCCCAGAGAAGAGACTGGGAGGTGCCTGGGCCAAACAAAATCTTTTGAACTGCTAGTCAACAAAAACAAAACTTGTGAAATAAAGCAGCCTAAAATCGAAATATGTAGCTAGCAATTTTAGCAATTCTCAGAGCCTCTCAGCATATGGCACAAAAAAAAGGACAAGGGAAAGACGAGGTACAGTATAAAACTTAAATAACTACTCAATATACATAAAAATATAAGTATTATGCTTTCTAAAAGGCAAGAAATACTCTCCACATATAGGCTATGCACTCTAAATGAAATGGAAGTTCAAAATACCTTTAGCAATATTGACAGATTCAACATTTTTCTTAAATACACAAGAGATATTTCAGTGCTTTAATCAAAACATTACTCCAAGAATGCACAAATAAACACCCAAGTATTCTAAAAGTATTTGGAAAGCATTCTGAAATTTTTAATAATCACCTCAGGATGTCACAGTTCCTAAGGAAAACTTAGATTATTTTCCAGAAGTTTGATTATGGAAAGAAACTGCTGATATGAAACTAGAGAACAACTGTAGATTTAAGGGCGCTGATGTAATTTTTCCACAGAAAGCAGCTGAACTCTGTAGAGAGAAAGCAGTGTCAGGTTAGAACATTATGCTGCTTCATGGACCCAAACCCCATTGCAGCATGTTTTTACACTACACTAATGAGATGGTGACTCTCACTGCACAGCTGTACAGATGTCGAGCCTTCAGAAGCCAGGATAACCATGTGTCAAACTTCTGTGGTTTTGCCACTTGGTACTTTGGGTGTAAGCCTTCATTTGTGATAATAAATATCAGGCCACAAACTAATGTCTCCTCAGATATCTAATATGTTTAACACTCAAAACAGCTTGAAAATCTAAACATTTCTGCTGTTAGCTTTGAGTTCTCCTAGAAGAATTATGCTACAATATATACCAGATGAATAGGCTATGGATAAGACAATGACTGCCAGTTGTTGGGATGGGTTTCTGTGCCATTTTGTACCCATATTTTTTTATCCTGCAGTACACACAAAGTTCAAGCAATGCCTTTGTTAGGAAAATCTAAATCCTACTGCACATTTCCATGCTGAAGACTGAAAATTTCAAAGTTGCTCCTAATCATATCTTGCCTATAAGCAGGTACAAAGAAAGGTTTGTCTGTAAGGCATCTATAGAAATAGACAGAACAGTACCATGTATTTTAAGTATCAATTCACAGGCCCCAAGGATTTTATTTTACATAGCAAATGGGGAAATGTGATAGCAAAGTTAAACAAATGACACAGCATCAGACAGTCAGTCTGGAACAGCAAAGGCAGCAGAATTCAACCCCAGCCTCTCATTTAGAACACCCTTACCACCACACAATTCCTTCTTATGCATATGCTTACATAAAATATATTCTTATTATGTGTGTTAGCTTCTGCACCTCTACAACCAACAGCTACTGAGGAGAAATTGCTGTTGCTTAAAAAAAGGCAACTGTGTTACCCTGACAGATGACTTCCAAATTTGTTACTACTATGGCCCACACGTAAGAGGAAGGGCTCTGGTTTGACCCGTTGCAGACCTGAAGAATTAGCATTAGAGCTGACTAAACCCCACAGCACGAATCTCAGAGCTCCAGCTACTCATTGAAAAAGACCAGAATGCCACAATTGCAAATGAAGCAACACTGAACACAATTTTCTGTGGTGTTGCTAGAAAAGCTCTCCCTCCCCAATGAAACCAATGGCAATGTCTTTTCCTCTCCTACCAGACTCTTAGCTTATACAATCTCAGAGTTGCAACGGAAAAACCATATACATATATATATATATCTATATATATATCTACACACACATACATACATATATATATATATATATATATATATATATATATATATATTCATACATATATAAATACTAAACCCCATCAGTAGGGTCAAGTCTCTCTTTTTACAATTCTGTTTCCAGAGTTGTCTCCAATCGAACTATGCTCCAAGACCAGAGCTATCACATTAATGGTTACTTTCCTTTATTATCTACAGAACCTTTTCTGGCCAAAGTAGTAAAGACTCTATAGGAGTCCGATAACTTTACAAGGTGACGGCATTTCTGTGTTTATTGTAAGCCATTTCTATTGCAAATTGCAACAACTTCTCAAAGTACAGCAGTGATTTGGAAATGCAGGCACACTAATACATCAATTGCCATGACTAATGTATAAACTTTTAATGACCTTGGCAAAATCTATCTTTCATTGGGCAAGTGCCACTATTTTGACTGTACAAAATGTTTTGGAAATATGTTGAAAATTATACTTGTTTTGGAAAATATTTCAGGATTTCAGTATAGCAAATGGAGCTATATTTTAAATAAAAGTTTGACACGGAGGAGAAAACACTCCAAGGTTGTGTAAGTCTTTTTTTTTTCCTTTTAAAAGAGGTATCCTCCAAGTGTTGTACATTCATAGAATGCTGGCTTTTTATCCAAACAAACTTAAGAAGATAAAAAATTATCTTGAATGGTTTTCAGTTTCATTCAGTCACTGTCATCTTCTTGTTTCAGACCACCTCCTTCTTCACTGTTGCCTTCTCCATCACTTTCCTTGTCCCAGTCCTTCATAGATGCTCCCATCATGAAGTCATCACGGAGGATATTCCATTCTGGCCCCTCTTCGGATTTCACTTCACCCTGAATTTTTGAGGGGATGAGAAGAAAAACCAGAGGAACATGAGATAAAGGTGAAAGGCAGTAAAAGATGCAAGGTCTCCATGCAATCAAAGTAACACCTCCTACAATCAGCGGACTGAGGGCCAGCTCTTTGTGCAAATGGTACAGAAACAGGAAGAACAAACAAAAATTACTTGATGCTAAAATGCAAACTTGTTTTAACCAACCAGTAAAAGAAATATGGAAACAAAACAATTATTCTTCATGGATGAAATAGTCAACCCTGGGCATGGCTTCCTTTATTAAAATCTTTCTTGGCAATCAGAACGGATTCGTGATATCATTTATTAACCCCCAGATGCTGCTTCATTAGAACACTTCTTGGCACATTTCTAAAACACAAATATGGATTTAATAAAGGCTTAACCCCCCCCCCAAATTTAATATTTAACATATTTGGTGATACGTGAACCAAATCCCCTTTATGTGAATTATTACCTCACTACCTGGGCTTGTCAATATGGTACATAAACTGCCTCTAACAGAAACAAAGTTGATCCACTCTTAGCAAGCCAACAACACCTTACTCCAAATTTCCTACCTCTTGGAAGTGGAAGAGGCCCACTACACGGACTAGCGAGCAATAAAGAAAAGGGTCAGGAGTGTAGTTTCAGGTTAGCACTGAAAACGGCGCTCGGTTGCGGCTCCCAGAGGTAACACATCACATTTGGGCAGTGCAACAGCCCCATCCTGTGGCAACACTTTCCAACAACAGCTGGAAGCTATGCTTACATCCTTTACAGGACGAAAACACCGAAAGCTGCTCGATGTACTGAGGAAAGATTTATTTCAGCTTTTATGCCTTAGCATCAAAACACTTCTGAGGAACAACATGGCTCAGGATCCATCACGCAAGCAAAAAAGTCGTCCTACCAAAGGAGAATTAGGGGCAGTGAAAACACTCATTCAGTTCTGCAGGGTCTTTGAAAGTAAAGTTAACACTGGTATGCCAGGTAGGCTTTCCCCACTCCCCTGCTCCAAAGAAGGGACTTCAGCGTCCTCTGTGGACAAGATTTGCCTAGTGGATGCAAAACCTGCATTAAATGTATGATTACCATACACATCTGTCCATGCCTCTTCTCTGTCACGCATCTAGGAATGTGATACCACTGCATATTTAAGCTGAAGCCTGTGGGAATCAATATTTGGGATAGAGCAGCATATAGAATTTGATAGCAGAAGAAAAGAGAAATGAAGAATGCTGTATGTTACTGTAAATAAACACATCCTATCACACCATCAGAAGTTATCTGAGTCCAAAAAGTTTGCCAAACAAGGTATGTGTTTTTAATAGGTAATCAAAGCAGAAATGCTACATGTGATTTCTGCAGTTCTTTATGAAACACTGTCCTCACAAGAATAGGATAACAAGTCTTAACACTTTCCTTCCCAAAAGGAATTTCCCAGGGCCCAGCTCAAAAACATAGAAACTCTACAGCTGTTCCTTAAGATGTTTGCACTGGGTTTCTGTTTAGGGTTTGCTTTTGTGCCTTCACAGATGCTCTCATTAATGGCTACTCCCATCCAACAATTCCCTTTTTCCCAAGGGTAGTGCCTCCTAACCACTTTCCACTCTTGCAACAATTTGCTTCAAGTGCTATACCCAGTAAACCTAAAATCATCTCAGAAAGGGCAATCGTTTACCTGGCATTAAAGAGCTACAGATAAGGTTCCTAGGCAGATCTTAAACTTTTCACATGGGAATTGTTACAATATTGTTACAATAGTGCAAACATGGGTAGTCTGTTTTGGTATGCAAGGAGAGGGTAACTATTGTTTTCCTCCTTTTTAACTGCATTGCAGTTGTACATGTTTGCTTTTGCAGAGTGGAGAATAGTTTAAAAAATGAACAAAAAAACCCCCACAAAAATCACCAAATTATTTATTTTTTAATCCCAGATCTTTGATAAGTCACTATTTGAACAGTGAAATTTGAGAGAGTTGAATCTGAAATGTTTAAATGGAAACATCCAATATTTCTTACAAAACCATCTACATTTTTTGTTTTCAATAATAAACCAAACAGAATTCCTTTTTTTTCCCAGATGTGCAGAACAGGGATTTTTTTTTTTTATTTTGTTTTGGTTTTTAAACAGCACAGAAGGAGTAGATTATTATCAGCAATGACAGTTGCAGGCTCAGGGTTTGAAAAGCTCAGTCCTCAAATTCATCACAAGCTATTATTCAGCAACCATTAGCCCTTCTTTCTGGCTATGTCAAGTGAACAACAGGACAAAAGCAGGACTTTAACAAAAGAGGGATGCTGATCCTCCATAGCATTACCCATTATGTAAGGCTCCACAAAGGCCTGAATAGAGTTTTACAACAAGCCCAAAGGAGAACGACAGAAGTAGCATGTTCATGCCTCAAAGATGAAGATTAAATGCTTGAAAGCAAATATTTAATCAATTTTAAGCATGCTTCCAAGTGAAGAAAATTCCTTGTTTAGTATCTTCATTCCTAACTCATTTACTACTCCATTTTTCCCTCAGAATAAAAACTCTCCAAATCTACTGCATCACAAAACATTCCCAAAGTCTTAAGAAAATACGCAGCAAGAATATTTGTATAATTAACAATTAGTTGAACTGTAACATCACTTCCCAACTTGCTTTATGTAAGAATGTTAATACAGTTGGGTTTTCAATGCCATAATCTAGTTTCATCTAAATAAAACAAAACTGATTCTTGGCACGTGGAAAATAAACCAGCTTTCAATCTACACAAATGCTTTTGAACTCCCAGTCAGCTGTTCATGCACATCTCACTACAACACTGAAGTCCCCTTTGAACATTCCCAAATGAAAACAAAGCAGACTATATAAACAACGGAGTGTAATGATACACAATGTGAATCCTTCAGTAAGGCAAAGAGTGAAAAATTCTCGCGTTGCTTTTTTTCCTCTCCTCTTTTTTACATTGGAATTGGGTTTTCTTTGCCAGAAGGGTGTGGCAACCCATTTCAAAAGGTCTGAGAGGCAGCAATTAGTAAAATACCTGAAGAATCACTGGTCTTTTACTAATTGCTGGTGATGAACATGTTATCATGAGCTGAAATAAGACAGACCACACTGTGGTTACTCTAGTGCTGATACTTGCTCTGATGGACTCTTGGTACAGTTGAAGAGAGTTCATATAAATTAAAAAAAAAAAAAAAAAATTTGCCTACTTGCTAGACTATCACAGCATTACCTGAAGTCTCACACAAGTAGGGCTCTGTAGTGGGAACATACCTCCTGGACTAATCCTACTTTGAAGACATACTCTCTTAAAATCTGCACTAGGACAAGATAAACTGAAATTCTTGGCCAAGTCCTAAAAAAACACCAAACAAAGCTCCAACAAAGCTTAGTTCTGCCACTTAGAACAAGCAGCTAGCCCTGGCAGGATCCAGGCTGGACCTGCGTCCTGGATGCTTTTAAAGTAATTGGTCTGTGAAAGCCTTGTGGTAGCAGCAGCAGCTATATGATCAAGTTAGAAATCTCCCCGTTTTTGTTCATTTCTTCACCATCACAAAAAAATGGAGCTACAAAATTTGCTCTTAGTAAATGACAAGACAGTATCTTCAACTGAGGCCTACCAAACTCAACACTGGAGCTGCAGCAGACAGCACTGACACCGAGCCGTGGGATCACTCCTCTCTGCCACTTCTGAAGCAGGATACCTGACGGAGTCTTCAGAACCTTAGGCTCAAGCAGACCCGGGTCCATAGTACTTATTGGTAAGTAATGGCATTAAAAGATGTGCCTTGAAATCAGACAAAAGACAGCATTTTACTCCACTGTCCACCAACTTGTGTCACTTGAGCACACTCCAGAAGCACACTTCTGCATCTGCAAAGCAGCACACACACAACAAAACAAACACACTACAGCACTGTGGAGATTCCCTGAGAGCTGTGTCCAGAAGACAGGAACTCCAGGGTTTTAACAAAGGAACATTTTTCAGACCTAGGGATTACAGTCAGCACACTGGACCCCCATGCCTTTGTGTAAGATAAAATGCCAGAGCTTGCAGGGGCATCTCTCTCTACCATCACCTACAATAAATGTTTATTTGTACCTGTCAAGGAAGGAATTTCTAACATAAATATCTCCCAAGCAACAACTTTAAGCACTGAGAAAACAATTTTAACGTGTCTAATTAATCTGAACTGCCTCCCCAGGTTCCCCTGTTTTGCTCAATACAAATATTTAAGACCTTGAGACACAGTGAAGCTTTTGTCATGATGAAGAAGTTAAAAAGCTTAACTGCCAGAACACATTCTCACATACATCTGACAGTTACCTTCCCTGTCAGCCTGCATCTTGCTCTGAATGACTGCTGCTATTCTGGTTCTCATCCCCAAGCAAGTCAGCATAAACTGAGCTCCAGAAACCCCAAACAAAGCACAGGCATACACTGAGGTGTGTTAAATATCAATTAATAATAATAATAGTAATAGTAGTAGTAATAATAACCCCCCTTGGCAAAAGAGGGGGAAGGAATGAAAAACAAAGAACACCAGCATAATCATGTCTCCTAAATTCATTTTCAGCAATATGCGAGCTCACAGGATAAGAAAATAAATTTCCTTCAGGCTGAGAAGAAATGAAAAAAACTGCAGCTGAAGTATCTAAAGCAGAAAGAGAAGCAGAAAATAAACTGTAATGATTTTTAAGAGGAAAATGATACTTGGGTTTGATCATTAATGCTGCCTGCAACTTTATCTGATTTGAGTTGCAGCAAGATCTTGACTCTAAGAAAGGTTCCTACATAAGCCTGATCCCAAACAGCCAAAATACCACAAATATGCAAACTGAGAATCCAACCTGCACCGCTATTCTCTTGAATTTCTGAAGTGAATTCTCACAGCAACTCTCTCTGGGAAGCATTTTCAAGCTTGCAGAACGTCTGAGCTGCACAATAGAAATCCATTCTACTGCAGTATAATTCTGCACAATCATTTATTCCTTAGGGTGAGAAGTTATTCAACACCCATTTACATTCTCTCTCTGAGAAATTACATCAACTGAACTAAACTGCCCTGGTTTACTTGAAGTGACACCATACTGTGGGTATCAACAGTGGCACAGGGGATTTACTCAGATCAAAAACTCTCACAGACACCAGAATCTGCTCTGGCAATTCTAGTAAATAAACCTAAGAATGAAATTTTTTTACGGTGTGTTTTGAGACCTGCTGTTCCTGCTCAAGCTTCTCTGAAAGTAACACACTGGAATTATTACTACAAGCACAACAAATAGTGATTTTCCTTTTGAGCACAGCCAGAAGACCACCCAGAGCTTAACGACCTGCATGAGGAATCTCCCCATCCTCATATCCTCCTCTAGGGTTTACTACAACTGGGGATGTGTGAATAAGAAGGAATGCTTTGGGTTGGCATGCAGAGGCTTAAACATGGCCCAACTTTAGAGGGGTCAGAAATCAATTACAGAATTTCTCAAAACAAGCATTAATCCTAAGTAAAGAAGAAAATTCATAAGCATCATTATTAAACGCTCAGTTGCAAAGAGGAATCTTAGGAAAAGCTTACGAGAGAACAGATTTCCTGAGGCTGGGTTCACCAGAAACCTCATAAATTATTATTTCTGTCAGGAAAAGCAAAAATATTTTAAGAATTCAAGCTTAACACAAGGCCCTTCTGCACACAGGATGCTCTGGAACTCCTCAGCCTGCACTGTACTCCAGCCATCGACAGCAGCCATCTCAGAAACCCCTGTGCCGCACAAGGAATTCCACCACATGTTACTGCAAGACATGTTTGGCCATACTGGCATCAAGACTCTCTTCCCATGTTTTAATGAGCATGATGTATAGCATGGGCATGCTACACCAGGAGCTGCTCACAGACAATAAAAACTCACCTGAAAACAAGACTTGCCCAACAAAACAATCCTATAGGCACGAACTGTTACCTTTACCCATGCTGGTAAGTTCCCCTTGTGGAATACACTCTGTAATTTGTAATTCATGTCATTTAAAATACAAGGCAAAACAACAATGTTGTAAATATGAAGTAATGACACTGTCTTTCCAACTGCCAGGCCAAAACACTCCACTAACAAAAAGAAAAAAAGGTCCACAAATAAGCATTTTTACGTAGGTATCAGGTAAAGATTAGTTCAGAGTAGATTGCAAGTTACTACAGAAAAGGTATCTGGAAAGACAGGAATAGACTCATACATTCCCTGTATGAGATTGTCATGCAACACATCACAGCAGGAAGTCTTTCTATGTGCCACTGCTACTCATTTTCAGTCCTGCTGGGTTTTGTCTCCTCTAAGAATAAAACTCTTCAACACCCTCATCTATACGTGTATACCTTCACATCTGAATGCCTGTTTATCAGCAGTCATACTATTGACAGTGAAATTGCTGCCTACCAGACTGCCCATTCCTATGCCTGTATTCACCTGTTACTCCTACCCTTTATTCACCTCTAAATCTCCACACAGCTTTCATGCTTCATGTACGTGGCACTCCACAGCATCAGCATCAATTTTAAAGCAATGTGTTACATTTTCATTGCTTATCAGATGAGAATCTGTATGGCCAGTTATGGTAACCAAACGAGCTGAATCGTAGTTCTGACTTGGAAAAAGATGGTGCTGTCCACGAGAAAAACCAACTTTTGCTAGCTAGTCATGAGCTTCAGGTCTGAGGCAAAATATTGTTCATTTTATATTAAAAGCATACTGGTTAATTACTAAGAACAATCTTACATGGACAACTCCCTACTTGTTTCCATCATTATAACTAAAAGGAAGATAATGAACTGAGAATTCTTCCATTTGGATGGGATTCAAAATGAAGGAATAAAGAACTTTTCTAGATGTGCAGCATTTCAACCCTGAAATAAAGGCCACACAACTTCTCCAAAGTAATAAAAATACTCTCCATCAGCTGGTCCTTCATTTCCTAGTATGTTTTTCCCACAGAATGAGGACATGACAGAGTTCAAAGATGAACCTAAACATCACCTCAGATCGAAAACATCTTTGTTACCAGCTGAACAGTTCCTGAACCACCAAGCTGTACCTGGAAAATACACAGATATGGCAAGAGTGCCTAGTAAAAAAGCATGTAGTCGAGATTAAGGCCTCCGCTGTGCTATCCCTCAGAAGTTACATCCTCGTGTCTTTCAACAGTCTACTTTAGACAAACATTTTCCAGTCACAACAGATTTTTCTCAGATGTCACCCATTTACAAAAAGCACTTATGCACTATTTCAGCTGGGTACCTAAAATTTTCTGCAAGTTGTTAGAAAAGCTTGCCTGTTGGCCCAGTGAGGAAACATGCAGACCTGCAGTTGTTTAGAGTATTTCTGATTTTTTTCTTTTTTTTTTTTCCTTACAATAAATTAGGAGCTTGAAAAAATTTGAATAATATGAATGCCACTCAAATTATTTCCAACCAATGATGCTAAAATCATCCACTATTTTTCATTATGATTCAGCAAGAGGCATAATGGAGTGAGTACCCAAAAGGTTGCTTCAAAAAATAAAGGCTACAGTAATGATCATGCCCATCCCTTCCAGCACTTAAGAAATCATCTCACAGAACAGCTGATGAGAAAGAAGAGGGGTGAGAGAAAAGCCTCCTCTTCCTGACTCAAGATTTCCACTTTTGAGTCTCAGAAGAAATATAAGGATCCAAAAAACTCTAAGAGGATGAGGAAAAAAACCCACCAAAACAGAGTCTACAAGGAACCAACCTTTGTGCAATTTTATTACTAAATTTGAAATAAGGACATTTTCATGCCTGCTAAGCAGCTTGTCTGATTTCACCTCCCTACAGTCACTACCCTTGCTTTTACCTAAATGTTTTTTGCAACCTTAGATATCTTAGAGGTCTCCAAATACAGATTTCTCTGACTTTATATTTCTGTAATTTCCCCTTATATTGCCATGTGTGAGTGGCAAGCTCATTAAGGAACAGATCATACCCCTCAACACTCCTAGGCTGCTTTCTAAAAGCAGTTTAAACCTGATGAAGGAAGATGTAAACTGCCCAGGATCCTAATCCCATATCTTAAACATCTGGCTACCCTTTCTCTGCATTTCTGACCTTTCCATCTCCCTCTGTGTTTCTGTATGGGCTTTCCCAACAGCTGCAGGTGGAGCAGAAATGACACAGACCACCTGCAGAACACTGGCCAAAGTTTAGCAGCAAACCAAAAAGAGGTCAGACCTTTCCAGGAGGCAGTTTTAGTATAATTTGTAATACTACCAGGTTTTAAAAAAGTACATTTTCTAATATTTCAGTAAATTTCAGAAACACTCATTAAAAATTGGCTGGGATTTCCCATAGTACTGAAAAAAAAATTTACTGAACTCAGCAACCCTCTAACCACTGCAAGCTGGAAGCAGTTTGACCCACCACTCCTGAAGTCTATCTACCAAGATAAACAGATGAGTAGGTACCCACAAAGGTCATTTATAACACACTCTGGAAATCACAACGTTTTATACCTTAATAAAACTTCAAAGTAAAGGAATCACTTTTCATGTTAATTTCCAACAGCAAATGTTTGTGGGGGGGGAATAAACTTCTTCAGATAGACAAGATCCCAAACCTTGTTTCCAGAGAACATTTTTCTATAAAACTTTATGAAATGTTTAGATGTATTTTTTTCTAAGTACACTGCCCTGCCTATAAGAGTTATGAACAAAGCCAAAAGTGGAGAGCTGCTTTTATAAGGCTTCCAACTTGATTTATCAGATAAAAGTCTAATAGGTTTTGACTCTTTGTGCTTTGTATAATCACAGGAAGATCAAAAGAAGATGCATGCCACAAGTTTTTCAAATGTGGTTGTTTTAGACATAGTTTTACTGAAAAAAAAAGCGCCTTGCAACATCTTCTGGGAAAACAGAACACCATCACAGTATCCTGTGCACTAATAAACAAATAACAAGGCAAGTTACTCTCAAATATGACAGATGGAGCTGTCTCAGCATTGCCTGACATTTCAATCACAACTCGCTGTTTATATTCACTTAAAAATTTGCCAAACTTCAACTGCTTCATGTTGAAGGATTTTGCAATGTTTCAAATATAACCATTCCACTCCTTTTCACAGAAAGACAAACTTAAAATATTTTGTCTTCAGCTCTAAGGAAGAAAGAGACATTTTCTAAAGGAACCCATTAAAACCTTGCAACATTCATTCATTTTAAACTTAAAAATCAGTTAAGGATGTGTTTTGGAGCTGGCAATGTATCTTTTGCTATCTCCATGAACATTTGCCTGGATCTGGACAAGTTACAAGCATCTGGAAGATTGCCCTCCCCAAACCTCAGGTCATCACCTCAGTAGATGCAATAGGCATTTACCATCCAAATTCTCTTAAGATATCTGTCCTCACTGATCACACACTATCTGCATCTTAGCAGGCAGCATTCAGCTGAACTATGAGTGACTCATGATGACACACAGGGAACTGGCCTTTCTGTGTGAACAGCTGTCAGGGCTGCTCCTGCATTAGGCACAGGATACTTGCTTGGGCCCCAGATGCAGAGGGAAAAAACCTGCCAGGAACATAGAACAGGAAGAGGATAAAAAAAAAGGTAGATGGGAACAAAGTGAAAAATCACAGCCTTTTCTCTGCCTGATTTCTGATCAGATATCTGAAAAAGACGACAGAAAGAGATATCTGAATATTAAACCATAGGAAAAAGGGTAAACCTAGTGAAATACTGCTCTTCACAAGATCCTTAATTGTCTTTTGTGGAGTTGAATTTACAGTGCCAAGTTCTTAACATCTAATCAATCAAATTTAAATATTGAAACATTGACATTTAAATTGACATTTAAATATTGACAAAGTTCTACATTCCCAAGTTAACAGAGATGTGCATTACCTGCTATGACAACTATCAGGGAACTGAGTTTGCACATCTTAAAAACCCAATCCAGTTGATGACCCAAATTCTGTAAGTTAATACAACTTCTAAAGAGATTTAAAGTAAAAATGTCAGCATCAAACAACCTCTAATACTGCACAACACTACTTTACTTAAAGAACATAAGGAATATAGGCTATAGCAAACCTGTGGCAGGCTGCACTGCATTTATCCCTAAGGATATTCCTAAGAATACAACATACAATTAGTTGTCAGCAACTTTCTGGTACAAAACCAAAAAACTTCATTAAAAACATCAGCTCCAAACATATATGGGGTGACCTTAAAGAGAATGTACACACAGTTGGGAAAAACAGATACAAATGCAGGATCCAAAGGAATCTAAATTAAAAGTTTTTGTGCATGTGATGGGAAGACATTTATTAAAACTGGGAGAATACATCTACTCTGGCTACAGCTGAACTAAATTAATACTTGGCTGCCCCCTCAAATGTGCTGGAATACATGCATGCCTGGTTACTCCTTCAATTAGGTTTGTAAAACCAGCACACAACAGCTGTAGTAATAAACTTCCACTACTCTGCAATGCCATTATCACCTCTAAGGAAGTTTCCTGATAAGATTAAAGGAGGTGTCGATACACCTTACCAAATTTCCAGAAGTCATCTCTGCCTTCATCCACAGTTCAGAAACAATTTCCTAACACAGGCTGAAGCAATTGTTCAGACCATTGTCACTCCAAAGAGGTATATGAATGAAAAGAATTTTTTTTCACCCTCCCCATTCCTACACTGTGAAAGAAGTGGAAAGAAACATACCATGCTGATGGCCAGTTCTCAAGAAGCTGCAAGGAAAAGATGACAGTCACTCTCAGTTTTTAAACTGACGTGACTTTTAAGCTGGAAAGCACAATTAATAGCCCCATGTAGCTTAAAAAAATGGAAGTCCCCATGCCACTCCTTGTATCCCAGCAAGAACAGCAGTCAAAGTCGGAAGCATAGTATTCCTCCTGCCCTTGAACAATCTTCAAACTACTGCTTAAAATAAAGTCTTATGAACAGAAGAAAAATCTATAGTAAGCCTGACTCTAATCACTGTCCTTACAAATTATTTACCAGATACTTGGAGCATTTATAAAATATGCTTGAGGTAGAAGGAACTTTTCTGGAAAAGCACTTCAAGTCTCATATGACCAATAGCTGCTACAAAATAGAACTTGTATTCTTCTCACTTTCCTTCCCATCAATCAATGATTTTAGAATAGCTACTATTTTGAGACAAACACACCAATTTTTTTCCAGGTGCCATCACAACATAGGAAGCAAATTGTAGGTCATGTAGTCAGCCTAGCTTCCAGAAAGATTATCTTGAAGAATTTGGATCATGGTTACTGAACTAGACCAGGAAATCCTGCTCTTACTTTCACCACTGAAATGCTCTGCAACAGATCTGGTACAAAAAAGTTTACAAGTTGAAGCAAAATCATTCTACAAAGTCCTAATTAAAAATGAAAGGTTCATGATTATGCTTGTCATGAAGTGTATCTGTAACCTTCATGCCACTTGTTTATGTGTCACCAAAAAATGGTTTACCACACAGTAAAATTCTTTACAGGGAGCAGCACAAATGATAAGAGAAAAGTCAAGATGCAATTGTCACTGGCACATAGCAAGCAAGGAGGATAACTCTGAATTTCTTTTGAATTTCCTTGTTTTCTTACAATTAAGATTTCAAGACCTCACATAGTTCACTACATTAGCCAACCTATCTGCAACTCTAAAAGAACAGAAACTTCACTCAACCCTGGAAGCAAAGGTACTTCCTAAAAGCACCCTGAAATTTATTAAGGACCTAAAGAAAACAAAAGATTCCTACAAGGAATCTTTTACTGCCGCTATGTACTTTTGTACTCATTCTACAGACGTAAAAATGACTTCAACCTCCAGGCCTGAAAGAACAGAGTTTCTAATATGTTCCCTTTCTAAACCTATAGTTTAATAATGTTTCTTGTAGTGTCTTACAGGCAGATATGACCAACACATTCTGAAATGAAAAGCTGGTGTGTAAGGATTGTGTTGAACAAAATTGAAAGCTCTCATATCTGCCAGTAAAAGATTCCTAGAAAAACCCACCCCAAAACTTAAAAAAAAAAAGCCTATCTGAACACAAAAGAGTGGGATTTTACTATTTTTTTAAAATTACTACATTTTTCTCCCACATTGCAAGGCTTCAGACAAGGTGGTGAGGGGAGAGAAATTAGATGATCTTACCCAGAGGCAAGCATCATGCACAGTAACTTGGAAAAAAAACAGGAAAAAATATTACACAAGTCAGCTGGCTCAGCAAGGATTAAGAAATACCTTGATAAACAGCAAATGATATGAAAGGCAAAGCTTTTGGCTCCAGCTCAGAAAAGTAATTACTCCCAGCTGGGCACACAGAACTACAAGAAGGACTACGGTTTCACAAGAAGGGCACAGTCTTTCCTTCACAGTTATGTTGGTAGATATATGCCAAGTAACATTTAGGCCAATGGCTAAAAGTAAACAAGACTATGAACAATGTTCTAGTGGGGTACAGGTTACCTGTCCTTCCCAGGAATGCATGAAGCTGATGGAAACAGAGAAAAAAATTTAAAAAGTGGTCATGCTACTCTGAAATCATACTACTGCAGATAGGCCTTTATAGAGCATTTAATTTCTTTCTTTCACACATACATATACTTGGCTAAATAGTCAATCAACAGAGCCTTACAAGAGTTTTCTTCAACCCCTGACATTTGAAAGAAATTGCCAAACTTTGAAAAATATGAAGCAAATTTTGCATTCAAAAACTGCGGCAGAGCAAGAAAATTCTTTCACCCATTCCCAAAATACAGTCAAGTCTCATGTCACAGCACAAGGCTTGAGTCAAAAAAGGTTTGCTTTCACTGGTAAAACTTTCTTCTGCTATTTTTCCTGCTGACTGCTTGTTTTATGTGGGTGGGGTAGTGTTTTTATTGTTCTGGACTGCCTTTTAATTGATGGCAGAGTGCCTGGATTTTGGGATTGGCATCTCTTCCATTGTTTTTGCTGAGATAAATAAATGTATCTTCCCCCTCCCCTTTTTTTTAAAAATGAATACACTCTATACTCTTGACTGCTAAAAACAAACCCACAAAACAAACAAACAAAAGCTTTCGGATGGCACAAACAATCTGCTGAAATCCTGCTGCAAGGAATTTACTACTGAAAAACCTCATCCAGGCTTCCTACCCTCTGAAACACTCTCAAAGACCAAGAAGCAGAGATACGGTGGTAGAGGCCAGCAGAACTGTTCAGTGGCTAAATATTTGTGTAACTCTGAGAAGGAGAACGAAGAGCAGATTTTGGCCTCAACCTCAAGCCTCAACAACTACCAGGAGGGAAGCTTGCTAAATGAGTAAGATATGTTCTCAAGAGAAAATAAGGCAGAATAGGAACAGCTTGAAAAGGAGTTATTGAAGAGTTTGGTTCAGTATTAAATTGAATGGAGAGTCACTGAAGCAAAGGCAACATGGGAGAGAGGAAGGGGGGTGGTCTGTCTAGGCAGACGTGCAATTAAAAAAACCAAGCAAAAACCCTGATCCTTACCTCAGCTTTTGTGCACAAGCAATGTGAAAGCAGCACCTACATTAATACTCAAACCCAACAGTAACCAGCCAGCATCTAAAGCATCTCCAGAGGTCTTGAATGGAAATATACTGTTACCCATGCTGCCAAAATAAAACTTTTTTTTTTTTTTTAAGTATAGAAACATTTGCAATCTGTGTTTCCTGACCTAGTAATTCAAAAATCGCCCTGCTACAATGTGACACAAAACAAAGGTCCTAGTTCTTGCTCAGCTATTGATTCATTGCTGACTACAACAGTAATTGGCACTGCCATTGTTCCAATATTCTGCTATTCCAAGGGAGGAAAAACAAACAAACAAACCAAAAAAAGAACCACACATATGTACATCCCCCCCCACCCAAAGAAGCAAGCTGGAATTATTTAAGGAGAAATAAAGTGTCAGCACCAAGCTAAATTGTTCTCATTATCCAAAGAATTTAAAAAATACTTCAATATTGCACTTGCATGAAAATTGTATGAGCACTCCATGCCAGGCAGTGTTTCAGCATGTTCCCAAAGTGCACACAAACAAAAAACATATGACAAACTGCTGTCTCCCAACTGATTAAAGTATTTCTTCCTGGCACGGAAAAGCACTTAGTTAACTGCAGTGTGTGTCTGCACCAGCTGCAGTATTCCACCCACCACCAAGCACAGAGTTCAAACCTGAACACAAATACGCTTCAAGAACGTGCAGCTTCTGAAATACGAGAAAGAGTGTGCCTGAGCAACTTGTTTTCAACCCTGAGCTACTTGGTGAGCTGAAAGAACTGATGAAGAGTTGGATGAGTCCAACTACACCGTGTCACAAACACATTTGGAAAAAGGGGAATGTATTTCTTTCCAAAACATCCCAAAAGCAAGGAAGGCACACCAGCCCAACACACACAGAAAATCAGGGAAAGAAAAGCCTACATATAATGTTTAATACATCTCTATTTCTCTCTCTTGTGGTATTCACTTTGTATGGCAAATCCTTCCATTTCAGACACCATAATCACCCAAAGAAAGCAAGTTTGACATGACCAAACTATGGGGACACACAAGTAGTACAGTCTAATACATCATGTAAGGTGAACAGCCCCCATCTCTTTAACAATTTCAAGCAGCTAACTATAATTGAACAAACTCCAAATGTCACAATCCACCGTAATCTAGCACTTCGTTCCATGCCTGGTGCAAAATCCAAGATAAAATCCAAAGTTTCATAATCTTTTTTTAAACACACAGCTAAACCAAGTTATTTGCATAAAACGCTTGATGTCTTAGCAGAAGAGCTTCCAGCATTTTGTACTTTTGATAGTCAAAAGACAGGGAAAACAGGCTAAGAGCTACTTGTTCCCTTCCAGAAGTGTCAAAATATCCCAGCCATTTGGGTCATAGGTTTATGAAAAACAGGCACATTAACAGAGAGTACATTGAGAAGGTACCTTGTAAGTGTTTTTTTCTCACAGATGAAGCTCACCTGTTTACTTTTTGTGGCCTTTCCAGCTGGATTCTTGCCTCCTTTAGCCCCCTCCATGTTTCTTAGAACATCAATGAAATCTCTCTTTGAAACAGAAGACATCAGTTTAGCACGCTTCCTCTCAGAGCTCCCAACGTTCTTCACCTTCTCTTCCATTTTCTTCTGGTGCATCCTGACAGCATTGAATAATTGTACAACACCTCTGGGACAGGAAAAAAACAACAAAGCAAATTTTTTAACTCAAGTTCCTCTCACAGAAATGAACCCCCTGCTAAAGGTAATCAATGCAGATGCTTCTAGCTCCCCAAAATGGTTACCTGGAATCTCAATTAGGTTAAGAAGTAACATTTACTACAACATAAAAGACTTCCAATTTTTACTCCTCCTTCATACTTATTGCTAGGAACCAGTAACAAAAAAAAAAAATCAACATAAAACTACTCAGACTCTGAAGTAAGCATGGTAACATGGCACTGAGATCAGTTTCACTCTTGAGCAGGTTTCATCCTTGGGAGCATGCTATTTGTCCTAAAATCAGTTATTAAATTACTCAGGCAAGCTTCTTAATGGCAGCTGAACTTCACAGCCATGAATCTGGTGAATCCTCTGCGGAGAAGCAAAAAACTGGAACAGTAGAAACAACTGTTCTGTATTTTTAAGGCATAAAATTAACAAAATGAGGGGATACAACATAGCACTTCTGTTAAGCAAACATTAGATTCCCATCTAAATTTTTACTCTTTCATAAAGCTTCTGAAATCTTTTGTTGAACTTGATACTGTACAATGCAGAGCCATCTATAAATCTCTTGGCTCCTGCTAGTCACTTCTTAAGAGTTCAATCTGATTGGAAACAGATCACCTGCACAGGCCTTTTCCTCCTCTTCTTGATATACATATATTTAAGGAAAGCATTCAGGAAAACTTTTACCTTGTGGCAATTCTCTGAAGATTTCTTTCCTTCTCTCGGTCTTTGACAACATCTGGCTTCACTCGGCACATCATTTCCCATTCCCGCTTTTTATCGAGCTGCATTATAAATATTGTTATGTGAAACAACATCGACATTTGAGAATGCAGCATGATCTGATAGAGTACATAGCAGGAGAAAAAAAAAGTATCTACAAAGCTCAGTTTGGCTGAAAGTAAGGGGAGCTCCAATATAGGGCTGGACAACAGGTCTGAGCAAATCTCTTGCACTGACACAAGAGCCACACTCAAATCTCAGAAAGTCACTGCTTCCAGTAACAAAAGTCTATGAGAAAGGTGCCTTCACACTGACTGCCTTGAGCAAGGGAATTCAAAGACAGCCTTCAAATCGCAGACTTCACAAGCTAATCAGAGAGATTTATACATAGTAAAATCCTGGATCCATCAAGACAGGCATGTCACATTTTGAGCCTTGGGAATTTGACTTCCTCCTACAGAATTGGTCCCAGTATGGCTTTGTGACCAAAGTGATACTCAGCAAAGAGTGCAACAGGCAGAACTCTAACACAGGAAAAGCACCAAGTATCCACCAGACAACAAGTCATGTGTACAGTATTGGTTCTTGTAATTTTTGGAGGCTGTTTCAAAACCAAATTGATCTACTTTTCCATTACCAACAGACACAATACCACCAGCTTTGTTTCTGCTGCAATAGGAGACCACAGTATTTCATGACCTCTTCTTTAGGACTAAGGTAGTGATATTTTTTTCTTCCCCTCTGAATAACTTAACAGCGTTTTAGGCCTGGTGAAGTTCCATTAAATCTGTTTTATGCAAGAAGTCTCTAATGGAATTTCAGAGTCCTTATGTTTATAATTCCAGGCAGACTACTATGAATTTCTCAGTTTATGACCATGTTTTGGCCTTTGATCAAAAGAACTGCCCTATCCTACCTTCCATCAGCAAGAAATCAATGAAAGGCAAATTGCTTTCAAGTTTTACTAAAGTAAACAAGTCACTTTGGGGGCCTGTGGCCCATCTCTGTTTTGCAGTATTCTTACGTATTTACTGGCTGAGAACAGGTATTTAGGACAACCATAACTGTGAAGATGCTGTACTAAAGCTCTCTGTATTTAAAAGGCAAGCCATGGCCCAACAGCAGCATGTCCCAAACTGTCAGGTGAATAACCTGGTTATCCCACTGAAACAGAACTGGTAGGATAAGACATTAGAATTACTAACGTATTTCTAGCCTGAAGGTAAATCAGTCAGAGCCTGGAATTAAAAGTTCCACTCAAGGCATAAACAAATTACTTGCCAACATGGCTTTGTTTTCTTCATACCAGCTTCAGAATCAGAAGTAATTTAGATCACTAACATGGTAATAAAAAACTCCAATCAGGAAAATGATTGAGGGGAGCAAACAAAAATGCACAACCACATAATTGGTTACTGCAGTCTCAACCTAGAGGCCTTGATTTTGGAAGTCACAGCACAATATAAATTGAAGCAGTTTTCTTCTCTTTCTCCCTCTTATTTTTTGTGGTGGAGAACTATTTCAATTTGTAATGCCAACAAAGTGAATTTCACCCCAAATTAACAACACCAATTAGAAAAATCAAGCTTAAAGTAGCTGCTTTCACCCCTTCAAAAAAGAAAACGCCTTAAGCTGACAGACTGGAACACTCCTGCTGCCAAAGTTCAGCCTGCCTGACGACCCAGAAGAAGCAGTAAGAGAAAAAAAACCTTACACAGCATGACTGAAAAGTAAAAAAATTAAGCTACTCAAGATCACTGTGAAGGAGAGACTCCAAAACTGAGCCTCAGTAGAGATTTGGGACAGTGCTCTGAGACTGTCCTGCATTTAGCCCATCTGACAGTTACTGCACATGGAATACTGCATTTTTTTCTCACCCTCATCTTCTTTTCTTGCCTTTCTTGTTTTTTTTTCTCTCTCTCCTTCTCCAGGCTTTTATTCTTGGCCAAGATGGTGGACTTATTCTGTGGAATCTTTTTGTTGAGCACTTTTGCCATGGCATCTGCCCATCCTGAACTTGGACCACCTTTGGAGCTTGTTGCCTCTTCAGCCACGTTGCCAGGGCCTGCTGCTTCATCTTCATCATCACCATCCAGAGCTTCACCTCCTGAAGAGTAGCTGTCTTCTGGAAGGTCTGAGCTTAACTCAGAACCTAGGGATAAAAAAAGAAAGAAAGAAAAGAAGGGGGAAAAAAAAAATCAAGAATTGTTTCTAGTAAGAATCAATCAGTAATGTCATTTGCTCCACATGTAAATGTTATCCAAGTTCAGAGCGAGGAATTACTGTACATATGCTGTTACAATTAGTTCCTCAAGCAGGCACACACCATTATACTGAATTTATTAGAGACTATGCAGCGTAAGTGCTTCTGCACATCAGTGATGATTTAAAATTATTATAAGAGGCCGGGCTAAAGGGAAAAGGCAGCCTTAGATATTTATTATTAGATTATTGAATATTTTTATGCTTAGGGCTGGTAATTATGGGGGTACAACCTGTCTATTTTCCAGTTTAAAAAGTGTAACTTATGAATAACTATCCACACAAATATGTGTGTATATACGTACACACTCACAGAGAAACTGCAACAGTGACATCTGGTGTTTGAGTGCAAACAGCCACAGGAATTATGTGAACAGCCACAGGAATTAAATTGAAGCTGGGGGGCATTTCTCACATAACAGCAAAACCTGCTCAGAGAGAACACCACTAGCAAAAGTACAATTACCTAAGCATAATGAACCCAGGGGAGACTGCTTTATGAAATACAGCATCAAGACAGTAATCAGGAAGCTCAAAAGAAAGCAGAGGCACTGAGCTTTTCTGGGATAAGTAACTGCTCAAGTTACACAAACAAAACACCCCCATTTCCTTACCCCTATGAGCCCTTCAAAAAGAAGGAAGTTACAACACCGAAGTTCAAAATTAAGCAACATTAATTCTACTGAAAACAGCCAAATTGATGGCAAAACAAATACATGAAGACTTAGTCCTCATTACTCTGTTCAGTGGGTCAAACTGCAAAAATAGAAGTCTTTAATAGTGCAGATGATTAACTAGAATGAAATGGGCTGCAGGCTTAGGGTGTGCTAAAATACGCTTGGTTATTTCATTTCACCACATAATCAAGAGCAGAGCATACACAAGATCCTGCCACCATTAACTACTACTCCACTAATATTTATGCCACATTAAATTTTAAATTAATTATATTATATACAGCTTTCAAGGCTGCAAAATCAAGTGCTGAACAGAAGGAGGCTTGTTTCTGATCCCACCCAACCCCACCAGCAAGGGACTGATTCCCCACTTAACTCACTTTCATCCATCTACCACTCTCAAACTCCTAAAAAAAGAAAATTTGAATTTTAAACCACAGTCCTACTGAGCCAAGTGTTTTACTTTTACTATAGCATTCCAATATCCCATGCAGTACACTTCTATCAACCAAACCATTAAGAAAATGAAGCCAGGAGTGCTTTACAAGCACTCCATAAAACCATGCAGGCAGCTATTAATGGTATTCCCCATTAATCAACTGTCTATTTAATTATTAAGCAAACATAAACATACACTCTGTTGCCACACTAATTCATTATTCTGCCTTCTCCATGTGCCTGTTTAAACCAGAAAAAAACCGAACAAAGAACGCAGCAAAACAGTGGCATTGAGCAATTTAAAACAAAACCTCTAGTGCCCACGCATGTTTGGAGTCTTGGGGAGCATTTAGTTATCCTGATGGACAGCAGTAAGAAGTCTATGGTTACAAAACAAACGTGGAAGAGAAATAATTACTGAATACTTGGTCATTATCTCTACCAGTATGACTTCTACTACCACCAAGGTAAACACAGTGGTATGTCATGCTCCACTCAAAATAAATAATGGGGCTGTTTTCCAACAGTCCTTATTATAAACTGGAAATTTAGGAGTGGCAAATTTTCTCAAGACATTCAGTAACTACTTAAAGGCATCCTTTTCTATATTGGTATGTCTCCACATCCTGAGTTGCAAATAAAAAAAAAAAAAAAATTCAAACTATTGCCTGTGAAGAATTAAGTGCATCACCACATCCTGGCTGCTATATGTCAGGTTTTCACCCATGGGCTTTGTCCATGCTAGGATGTTGCTATTAAGCTTTTAAACAAGGAATCAACCCCTGCTTGTGGGTTTTTTATTTGCACACACAAAAGCTAACAACTACAATAAGTCCAAACTTGAATGCCCCACACTGCTTAGGACCAACTTTTGCAGTCAGCCATAAAAAACAGATCAGACTTATAAAAAGGAAGTTTGCAAAAGTATGTATCATTTCCTTCACACAACATCTTCTGCCAATAAAATAGGAGAATAATACCAACGCAATTTTACTTTCAACAATTATAGAAAAATTAACAAGGTGTCCACTACCAGCCATAATTTATTCTTTAATACATCACAGTATCAGTCAACAACATGAGATAAGTAAGAGGTATTTCAAATGAATTTAAACCAGATTAACTTAATCAGATGTAGGACCTGGGGCCCTATTCTGAATTGAAAAGACTGATATCTGGCATAGATTTAATATAAAAAGTTCAAATTGTTTCTGTGTGTGTGAGTGTGTGTTGTGTGTGAAATACACATACACATCTCTCTGCTTAACTTTTTCGAACTCGCTCAGTGATCAAGGTGTAGGCACACAAGTAAAATACAGCAAACATTCAGCAATGAGCTCTTGAAGTTCCCACACAACGCTTCCCTTTGAGTTCAATTTTGACGCTCAAACCAAGCAGAACCAAGGCGAGCCAAAGGGCCACAACCCTGAATTCTCCGAGAATAAAGAAAAAAAAAAAAAAAAAAGATCCCATTACAGGACAGAATTAAGAAGTCATCACAACTGGTTAGGTACGCCCTCAAAACGCGCAAGGAGGCGACAACGAGTGGAGAACAGTGCGTTAAGGGTAAATCACTGGAACGACAGAGTCCCAGGGGTTTCCTTCGGAGAGAAGCAGATCCCAGTCTCGCACAGACACAGAACTCGTGCAGCTCTGCAGAGTCATTCCCTCCCTCCCCCGAGAAAGAGGGCAGCGAAAGCTATTTTGGGTTACCTAGGGAATTAAGGAGTTGTTGGCGGTACTCCCCGGGCTGCGAGGAAAAAGCCCAAAGGGCCAGCGCAGGGGGGCAGGAGCAGCCACAGCACCAGGCAGTCCCAGCCATGGGACAGGGCGCTGGGGAGCGGCCTCAGCAGGTGACCGGGCGGGGGCCGGAGCCCCTGATCCCCACGCAGACCGGCGCCGGCCCAAGACCCAAGGCCCGGAGCGGGGGGGGGGATGAAGGGCCACGGAGCCACCGGGGGGCTCAGACGGGGCAGAGAGGAAAGGCCTTCAAGGTCAGAGATGGCCCACAGCGGCGGCCGGCCATGCTTCAGAAGAAGAGAGGGGCCCACCCCGTTCCCGCTGGCGTTACCGCTGTCCGTGTCTGCGTCCGTGTCTGCGGCCCCGCGCCCATGTGGGCCCGCCACGGCCGCCGCCATCTTGCCCAAGGTCCACCCGGTGCAGCGCTCCGGCCCGGCCCCCAGGCCGCCAACCTGCGTTCCGGCTCCAGAGGTTCCGGGCAGCCGGTCGGCGCTTCCGGGGCGGGATCGGCGGGGTCGGGGGACTCGGGCCGGGCAGAAGTGGGCCCCTGGATAAAACCAGCAGGGCTGCCCGGAGCCCTCCTGCCCCACAGGCCCTGGCTGCTGCTCCGTCCAACCCTGGGCAGAGCCTTCGGAGGCGCCGTGGTGGGGTCACCCCCACGCAGGCCCCGGCCGCGGCCTCCCGGGGCTGCCTGTGCCGGGAAAGCTGCGCTCACCTAGAGCCTGGAAAGTATCCTGGGAAACGCCCCAGCACAGCAAAGCTCGGGCTGATTGTTCGCTTCCACCATGGGGAGCCGCTGTGGATGGACGTGGCAACGATAAAAATGAATTAATGCTGTATGTGTATTGGGTGCCTGGTGCGAAAAGGAATTTGAAGGCTCCATTGCAGTGCGGTGTCCCCGAGAAAACTTAGCCATGCTCTTAAACATTGCTTAAAGCCCACAAGGATGGGCTGGGAAAACTTGCAAACTCCAGCTGACGTACTGAAATAACTTTCTCTTAGTGGTGGTATTTGTTAGCACTGGCTGGTCTGAAGAGCAGAACATCCACCGTGTTTAGGGAAACAACATTTCTCCTAATTTGGGTGGGAGAAATTTTAGTAATACTAATCTTCTGTCACTTCACAACCACTAAACAGGCACTCAGATTTTAAGGGCAGACTGTAACGCTGCCAGTCATCCAATTATTCGATGCATCTGCAAAAAGCACATCTTGAAAACAGCACCACCTAGAACACCAGAACTGTAAAAGAAGCAAATCTTGGGCAACTCGTTACATTCAGGCACTCTAAGCTAAACAAACGAAAGTTAGTTATCAAGAACTGCTGTTCTTGTAGCAATAAAATGTTCTGGGGGGCAGAAGCTCCAGGATTCCTTGGAGCCCCAAAGCAGTGCCGTAGAAATAACCACAGACATTTCCAAGTACATATATGAATATAGATAACATAGGGAGAAATTGTTGCATGTAGTGTAGTCTTCAGTATTTGTCAGGTTTTAAAATCTTAAAAAGGTTGTTTAATTTCTACACCCTATATTTTTGTAAGTATTTATTTTGTTGTTGCAACCCTGCACAATAAGCAACCCTCATCTTTACACTTCTGTCATTCCACATTTTTCCTCAATGATGTGGATTGCAGCCAAGATGGCAAATTTCTTTTCCTGCTTTAGTATCAGGTGGAAAAATCAGCAGTTGGAGAGAGGTCAGAAAATGGTGACAGATATTCTGACATGACTGGGGAAACTGTTTCACAAGGAAAGTTTGAAAAGACTAAGTAAATATGTCTTGGTTAAATGCTAAGGACAAACAGGATTGGACTTTTATCTATCATAATCTGTGCTGCTGAGTGGAGCTATCTGGTACAAATTTCAGTCTAACTCATTGTTACAAGCAAAGAGAAACCTTGTGCTGAAAAACTGGGGGCACTGCTGTGATTTGCAGAGTAACAAGGAAACTATAAACACCCCCATGATGTTTAATGAAGAGGCCCAGGCATTACAGGAGATGTAATTCCTAATATTTTACTCTGTGGGGCTCAAATCCTACAGTACCCACCTATAATAAGCAGTAACCATTTGGTCAAGTCTGCTGTGTGATGATAAAGACCCTTTCCATGTGCTTGGCGTGATTCATCTCAGAATCACATTGTGTCAGAAGGGACACTGCGAGAAGGAGGTCGTTAAATTGCATAGAAAACAAGCTCTCTCAGCATGGCAATTACAGCCCTCATTTCCTACAATACACACCTTATTGAACATGTCTCACTCGTGGTAGCCTATTTGTCTTGGAAGTATGTCAAAATCTTCAGATTAAGTCCTGTAATAGGTTCCAATAAATGATGGCTCTGAATCTTCTTCCCTCAGACTGAATTAACAAGTCACATCTCCGAGAGTACTATTCTTTCCACCAGCATTATCACAGAGCATTTGTCAGAAAATTTGTTGCCAAACCTCATTTCAAATGACTGTCATTGTCTCCCATCACTCTGGTCTGAATGTTTTCTGTGTTGAAATTGTGGACTGAGGAATGTTGGAGATATAACCAGACTGCAGAATCATTCCAAACCATACAAAGCAGCAGTTACATCCCAGTTTATCATTATGAACTGTGGCTGAAGAGCAGCAGAGGGACAAGCTGGCATTCTGTGTGTACAGGTCTGTAGTTAAACTTTGGCTAAAGAAACAGTGCACAAAACTTTGACCTGTGGGTGCACCAGGGCAAACATCAGGACAAAATCCAAGCCAATAGTGTAAAAAGGATGGCACAGGAAATTGCAATCCTAATTTTTTTTTCCTAAGATTTTAAATATGTTAATTCATTTTTTTTGCCTGAAAGTTTAAATATAAATACTAAATTAAATATAAATACTAAATTATAAATGAAGCTCAGTTGTAGCAGTTACTGCATATTCCTCATTGCAAAAATAGCAATAGCAAATTCATAGAATCATAGAATGGTTTGGTTGAGAGGGAATCTTAATCCAGTTCCAGATCCCTGCCATGGGCAGGGACACCTTCCACTTGACCACATTGCTGAGAGCTCCATCCAACCTGGCCTTGAACATTTCCAGGGATGGGGCATCCACCGCTTCTCTGGGAAATGTGTGCCAGTGCCTCACCACCCTCACAGTACAGAATGTTTTCCTAATATCTCCTCTAAATCTGCCCTGTGCCTATTTGAAGCCACTATTTCTTGTCCGATCGCTACATGCCCTTGTGAAAAGTCCCTCTCCAACTCTCTTCTAAACCGTTTTAGGTACTGAGAGGTCCTATGAGGTCTCCTCAGAGCCTTCTCTTTTCCAGGCTGAATAACCCCAGCTCTCTTGGTCTATCTTTGTAATAGAACACAAATAAAGACAAGACTTCCCTTCTGTTTCTCTTTGGAGTAGTACAATTCCAGCGTCCTGGTGTGTTCTAGAGTTACAATGAATTGGTAGATCCCAGCAACAAAGTGACTAATTTCTGCTTTGGTGTCAGCTTGTCTCTAGGAAAGAAGTTTGCAGGCTGTTCTTCTATATACAGGCACAGACTCACAGGGAAATGTGTAGTGGGTTTATGCACATTTCAGAGCAAGGAAATGTGAACAAGGAAATGTGAAAAGGGAACAAGGTCAGAGTAATGTACCTTGTGCTTAAAAAAGGCAGTAAAAGTTCTGCACTACCCTTAGTTCTTGTGGGAAAGTCTCCACAGACTTGTCTCATTCTGTGCAAAGGAACTCTTGCCTAGGCAAACAGGGTTACCTTTCCTAAAAATGTTCAGTCATGCTGTAGTTCTTGGCTGTGGTCTTCATCTCAGAGTGGAGCCTCTCAGTACCCTGGGTGCAGGCCACCAAAAGCCTTTAAGACAGGACTCCAGTTTTGGCTTAATTGGATTGGTGTGGAAGTAAATGTAGATACCTGCTGCCTCCAGTAGCCTCTGGATCAAATTCTTCATGTTTAAATCTCAGTAGAATAGAAATGAAAAAATATGATAATTAAAAATGTAGCCCCTTGTTCTGTGCTAGAAATTGTCACTGTTGGACATGAAATGATTCACACAGAAACAGCCCAATGTGTGATAGAAAAAGAGAGTGATTTATTCTGTCCTTTCAGTATTTATAGATTCTTGACAATGACCAGGGACTGGATAGTTAGGTTACCACCTTCCCAAACACACTGGTCATGAGAAATGTCCATCAAAAGACATTTCTTTAATGGAATGTATAAACATCTATGTTTATAGTTACTTTCCTGGGAAAGTGGCTAGAAACTATGAAAACAAGATCAGAAGGTTTAATTCTCAGGGTGACAAGAAATTCTTAGTGGCATCTGTGAAAATGGAGAATTGTAGCAACCCTCACTTGTTCATGTGCCATTATCTGCAGCTTCCCAAGATCTGAGCCCATATTATCCCAGCTGAAGACTAAGTGTTTCGGATATTTCCAGCTGTTTTTTCTTTTCCAGCTTTCTCCTATGGCTGCTACCACTCTCTTCCTCTTCCCTTTCCTGGGAAGAACAAATTGCCTTGACTCGCACATATCCCCCGAATAATTGCCCTTTCTGTTCCAATGAAGACTGAATTCCAAGCCAGTATAATAAAGTTTAAAATCTTTGCACTTTTGTAGGTCATATTCATAGCCTGATTCCTGCACTGAGAGAGATCAATAATACCAGGTAGGAGATGAGCATGATAAAGCTCTCCAGTGCCCCAAGATTTAAACATGTTTATTCTCATTTCCATTTCTTTGGTTTAGCTGATGCCATGTTTTCCCCTCAGCTCAGCAGGGTATTCGCAGATGAAGAAAAAAAGAGCAGTTCATAAGTAAATCACAGAATACTGTGCTGTCATATAATAACTACTGCTCTAATCTCATATTCAATAAAGCTCATATAAACTGACATTTAATAAATCATAATAAAGTACTACCTGGTCCTCCACAAATGTTTTACCTCATGAAAGTTCTAGTCCAGCTCCCAGCAAGGTCAGGTGGAAACTTTCTATTTCTTTCCACATGAATTAATTTGATGCCTGAGCCTCACAAACACCAGTGCAGTAGATCTTAATGTTTTTAGGAGGGAGACACAGAGTGGTAAATACAACATTCGCAAACCTTTACGCCTGTAGTTTTAACATAAACCATGTTCATGTTCATTCAGATAAGTCCATGATCATGGACTTATCCGAATACTTGTGCAACTTTAGCTACCTCAGCAATGAGAAACATAGGAAAGACAAGACCTCTCATGTACATAAAAAAACCCAAGCTCAGAATCATGGTCTGAAAAATGATTCTAAAAAAACATTGTGAAATCTTGCGCACTGAATGCAATGGGTTTGCACCGAAGCTGGATAATCTTAAATCTGTGTTTTCCAACTTAAAGTGCTTGAATTTGAAGCTATCCCTATTATTTGACACAATTTATTCTGCATGTACTTGTTGATTATTATATATCAGCTTTCAACCAATACCACGGTGCCAGTTGAAAAACAGCTTCCTGGTTTAAGAGATATGTAAGTTTATGTGTCACGTTGAGGAGAAATTACTATTTTCTCCCTCATCAATATGAGAAAATGAAGAAGAGATAAAAGAACTTAATTTACCTAATATGTACCTAAATCTTAAATTTTTCTGTGTTTCTTCTTCCCTAACTCCATTCATTCATTTATTCACACTCAATAATCATTCTTATTCCTATATTTCACAGGAATGAATTATGGTAGTGATGTATTACCTGACATCATCAAGTTCAGAACATGAACTGACTGGAATTTCAGGAATTCATGTTATATTTTTTCCATTTTATCAATAACTGCATTGCAAGAGTTGGCTGAAGCTACAATGAGCAGCTGAGAAAAAGAGCTTGTCCCCAAAAATGTGGATTTATGTCCTGGTTAGATTTTAAATGTTTAAGGACTTGTCAAGGAGTGCAGATGGGACAACAAAATGGTCAATGAATATTGTATCCAAATCTTTAAGGCTTTAGGGATGGGATGGGTTTTTTTACATTTTAATTATTGTCAGCTATGTTCATCATAGCTGATAATTTTTAAGATTTCTCAGTAATCATTATTAAAGAGAAGAACAAACTTGCATGTATGAAAACTCAGAAAAGCTTAGGTAAACTCAGAAGCTCAATGTCCTGCTCTGAGGAATTGCAGAAGAGATTGTGGCTTGAGCTTGTCTGTAGTAGAAGAAAATCCAAATGCCTAATGCCCAAGTTGTAATTAAACCTCCAAGTGGGACAAGGGTGCCAGAATAGTGACTTAGCTTGTATGCACTGAGGATTGTGCAGGGACACAAGTTATAAAGCAACAAACTGCAGAGAAGGATAATTCTGTAAGGTGACTAATTATGAGTCATTTCCTACTGCAGAATAATCTCAGGGAAGTTTATATTTTTAGTCAAAAGGTTTATATATTTGTCACCTAAATATTTTTATATTATGCTTAATTATTACTTCAAATAGTAAAATTTTCCAGATCTACTTTGTTCATTATTATAACAATCTTCACAAAACCACTTGAAAGCTCACTGCAGTGATTTCACATTGGCCATAAAAGTCATTATAAAATAGAAATGCAGAAGGGTTTGCCAAAAACAGTATTGTAACTGCAAAGCAAAATCTGTACTGGGAGAATTGAGGAGGATGAGATAATACTGTTGTGCAATGGTGTAAGAGCCAAGGAAAAATTGTGTTAAACTAGCTTAAAGTTTTCATGATATATTTTTTTAAACCCTAAGGCAGGAAAATTCTGGGTTTTAGCTGGACTTGACTTTTACTTCAAACTTGTTTGCACAAGATCAGCAAGTGCATGAGTTCTTGCACTTCACTTAATACCAGATTTTGATACACCTCCCTTCAATACCACCTGACACATAAGTTATCCTACACCAATAGTAAAAAAAACCCGAAACAACCAAGTAAAATCCAGCTTCAAAAAGCTTCTAAACCCCTCTTCAGCAAGACTTCCATACCTGTGACCTCTCAGCATATAAAATTTCTCCATGAGTTCTTAAAGCGTGCTTACTGAGCCTATGTGTAATTACCTTGATGAAGCTTGAATACACGAGGTGCAGGCACAAGAGCTGTTACTGGGGTGCGCTACTTGCACCCAATTGCTGATGAAAAGCCTTAATTCTTATATCAGCAAATATTCTGTAAAATTATTACATTTTACTTTTTTCCCTCCTGACAACTGAAGCACAATAGGAATTGGTCTCCTAGCTCAGATTTTCAAGTAGTAGTATGCTTTTGGGAAGCCAAACTTTCCTAGAAGTAAGGTCACAAGAACACTTTAAATGTACAAAATTAAATTTTGTATTCAGATGTATTGCTGCAAAGTAATTTATTCCTAAAAATCAATTCCTCGTCCTCCTCCACTCTCTTCTCACAGTGAAAATCATCTACAAATCAGTGAATTCAATTAATACTTCTTCAGCTGAATGAGAACTTGGCCAACAGTAGTAGTTAAGACTCATTTAAATGAGGTGATATCTATCAAGAGTCTTACCAGGCCTGGGGCATATTTAGGGACCTAAACTCTTCAGTAAATGTATGTTTAGACATGTTGAATTAAAATTAAAGGAAGAGGTGGCTCTATCAAGACAGAAGCCCATTCTGTTAAGAAACTTGCTGGAGAGATTCATCATCCAATCTGTCTTCATCAAGTTTTCCTGTGTTCTAACAACAGGCAACCTCCCAAATTACATTGGGATTATTTTTCAAAGTGTTTTAGGAGTCTTTCATCTTTAGTAAAAGACAAGTGAATAAATTCCTGATTCCCCCAAAATTCAGTAGCAGATCCTTCACTGTGTTCAGGCAAAATAAACTTACATATGTATTTCTGTATGTATGTATGCTTTGTATTTTACATTTATGTACAAAACCATAATTACTAGTCATTGTTTGTTAAGTTCATTTTCTTTCCCATACACTTCTAGTAATGTACCTTAATGATGGAATTGCTAATGGACAAACCTATTAGAGAAGTACTCTTTCAGCATTCATCTGGATGCTGACATTAGTTAGACTCAAATTGTTCTTTTTTATTGCAACCCCAACAGAAATTGCAAGTGAAATCTCTGTATTTCTTTTGATGCAATGAGTTTGGATGTTTGGAATGGATCTATGGAAATTATTGAAAGAATTGAGTCAGATAAAGAAGCTTTACTTTAAAATTTGAAAGCAGTTAGTTCTGTAAATGTTCTTGGGTTTGTTGTGAGAGTAAGTCCTGTGGAATAAATCAGGCTCGTGGGGCTGCTGAGCCTCCTTGCCTGAGTGAACCTCTGCATGCTGGGAGGATCTTCATCTGCTCTGCAGGAATGGGGCTGCCTGGGGTCTCATGATGGCAGCAGGAAAAATGACTTGCCTTTCTATGTAGGGACAAAAATGTTTACCTAAATCCTGGATTTGTGAAGAGCCAAAGCAGAGGATTTGTGGTGGTCCTAACCAGTAATTGGACAGACTGCGGAGTTTTATATAATAGTAACTCTTGAAGTTGCCTGTCTTCATTTCTGGATTTAATTCTGTCTCGTTATCTCCCTTTGGAAAGAAAAAGGTGTTGGTGGTGTGATGTTGGAGAAAGACTAGAAATCTGGCAGAAGGATATACATTTATTTGGGGTTGTTTCTGTGGATTTTGGGGGGGATTGGTTTGGGGTTTTTTTGTTGAGTTTGGTGGGGGTTTTTTTGCATTGTTTGGAGATAATCTGGGTTCTGTCAATCTGATTTTTCAGGTATGATGATTCACAACTCTAGGAAGTGCAAAAAAAGATGTGTGTGTCCATTGCTACTCAAAACCAGACCCAAGGTTTTGGAACTGTTGATAACAATAAAAGAAACATACCCATGTCTTAGAAGATAAATGTGAATCCTACATACATGTGTGAGTTTCTAATAAAGCTCTTTCTGCCTTTAGAAGAAAATGTTTCTGTTTATCTTTAATAGAAATCCATTGTATGTAGCTATGTAATGGAATCTCTCATTTTTTATTTTCATCTGTTAGCTTTTTATTGCAAATAGGGCTCTAAATCTTACTTTAGAAATGAGTATGGCATTATATGTCAGTGCATGTGCAAAGGAAGCCATTAATAATGTTCGTTATGAAAACCTGATCATAAGTGTTTTTAGTCCATTAGCCATTCAGTTTTATTTATGTCCTCTTTCAGGAAGAATTTGAAGCCAGAATTCAAAAGATGAAGTTTGGAAAAGGAGCCACACATGAGGTCATAAAAAGCTGTCACTTTCAGGATGCTAGAAAACCCTTTTCTTTCTGCAAGGTTTTCAATAACCTTTAGAAAGACAAATGAGTATTCATCATTTACTGCTTTGCCATCATTAAATTACAGTGCTTTTAGGAAACAAAACTCTGGCAAAGCAAGCCAAAGTAATCTGCTAATTTCACAATATTAGAATATATCGCACTTCTTTGGGCTGTTTAAATGCACTGCAGGTAGCAGCTCTCTAAGAGTCTTAGTCTTTTCCCTTCAGGGCTTAGATGATATAACTATTCTTGACTATCTGTCCTGACTACCAAAGTGTGTAGCTTTCTGATCTTTTTTAGGATAGAAAACTTTTAAAGTAGAATACTGGAAAATGGGTAGCCAACTTCCCATCTTCATGGACTTACTCCAGCTGACTTGCATTTTTTATATGTATTACTGAAAAAAAAATTAGGCCCTAGCTCTAAAATGTCCTGTGGTCCTGTTTTTAGCAGACACTCTCAGGAACAAAATTTTATTCTAAAAAGATCTTCAGGAGCTGGATGAAAGCATAATCATATTGAAAAGGGAAAATACATTTTCCCTCTCAAGTAAACATTCAATTTCTCTTGCATTTCCTTTCTTTCTAAAATACTGTGGTAATTGCATGATTTTTAAATGTAGAACTGTATAAAACTACTGTTTTATCTGAAAGTGAAATCACCTTTACCTTTGAGCTTGGAAAAAAATAAAAAAGGTTTCTTATGACTTCCTTGGATATAGTTACTGTCAGCCCCAGAGATTTCCCATGTATGTTTACTGTTTTAATGCATCCCTGAAGCTATGACTTGATCCTGTTGCATTTAGAACTTGAGTTTGGGATTTGAAATGTCAGCAGAGGAGCTGCTCTCAATGCATCACCACTGCCATAGGTAGTGGTGGCTGTGGCAGTCACTTCCAGGAGCTGCTGCTGTTCATATTTCACCAAAGCCTCCGGAAAAGAGGCTGTGTGAGAAATTGTGCAGCATAAAAAAGGAATGATCTCAGCTAATCTGTCTTCATCTTTGGTTAACATAGTACGAGGCAAGTTGATTGTGTATGATACAAATTATTTCATGATGTATAGGGAGAGTTTTCTTCCTATGATTTGCATTAAAATGTGGCTGTTAACCTGATGTAATAATTTGGCATTCAGTGGTTTTGAATCGCCTAACACTGAAAGGCTGAAGTGGTTTTTGCATGAAGAATAGGTTGCTAACTTCTGAATTAATTTCTGTAGGAGACAATATGGATGCAATGTTTTTAAAGCTTAATTTAGATTCAAATTAATGTGAAGACAAGCTCCTTGAGTCACCTAGTCTTTCTTGGTGGAATCATTTCTAATTGAATGTTAAGATCAAAGTTTAAGTTTATAAGAAAGAAAAACAAGTGCAGATAAATAGTTATTATCTGACATCCTTATGAAAATTCATGACCTGCTGCTTTATCAGAGACCTTTTAAGAATTCTAATTGTGAAGTATGCATAACTATTAAATGGCTAGAGCACTTCAGTCTCTTGATAAGAAGCGAGTTAAATAATTGTCCTGTTTAACTTGTGCTTGTTAACCTTTAAGGTCAACTAGTTTGAACATACGTTTAATGAAATCCTGGAGCCAGAATTTATGATACTGCTGCTGAATGTTAAATTGGACAATTTACATAAGCAGGACATTAACCTTCTGAGCACTAAATAGCATTTTAGCACTTAGCCGCTGGGGACAATAAGGGACATGTTCTATATATTTGTGATTAGCTTGCCTGGAAACTCTCATGATGACCAATTGGCCTACCAAGTTTAGCAGCATAATTAAATGAATGGACTCAGTCTAAGTAAATTATCAGTGCTGTGTACAGTATATCATTATAGTCCTAAGGAAAAAAAAAAGATATGAATAATTTAATATTACATTACTAATTTATCAATGCTAAGTGACTGTGAGGAGGCTCTTTGTAATTCGTTGTTTTAAATTTGATATTTGATTTACTGCTGGTGTGATTAAACTTGAACCTACTTCATTTCTTTATCAGAAATTTATGGTAAGAGTGGACTTTTTTTCTCAGGGTAATGGATGTTTTTTTTCATTTTCTTCGGCTTTAACGATAGCAGCAAATACAAAGTATTACATATTGCCAAACTTGTAATTAAGCAATTTGTCATAACAAGACATGTGTGTCATCTTTTGGCTGGCAGATCTTGTAGCAGATAAAGGGCAGCAGACCTGGAATTGTCAGTGCTCCAAGCTGCAGGAGCAGAGTGATAGCAGCAGTAGCAGCTTAGGGTGTGCTTTTCTCCCTGAGCTGAAAAGACTGAGCAGGATATCCACACTGCCCACCCAACTACTCTCTTGGGACAGCTCAAGGCCATGGATTGCAAAAAAGCTATGTGGATTTTTTGGGACAGGTGCTGTACTCGTTAGAACAACTACAGTTTTTGGGGATGGTGCCTCTTTTCTGTCTTGTGTTAGGTGGTGCTGCACAAACATGAATAAGGACATGTTTTGAAGGAGAAGGTGGGACCTGAGCTATTTGCTCAGTTGTTTGCTGGCTGTGAGATGCCTCCAGGTGGGTATTACCTGTGGTCATTACTCCACTGCTGTTCAGGCCCACACCTGCAGGCAGGAGCTACCCTGGGCTGTGGACTCATGCACAGATGCTGCATCTCCAGCCCAGCCCATCCCGCCCCAGAGGTTACCTTTGGTCAGCAGAGATAGGAATGGGACTTGTGTTCCAGGAACTGGAGCCAAGGAGGACAGGATGGAGTAGACTGCCATCTCTGACAGTTGCCTGCACTGCCTGTGAACTGGAAAGTGCAGGATTTGCAGATACTGCTGCCCGAGGCATTGCCACCAGTAAAGTGCTTGTCTTACAGTCCTGAAAAAAGGACACTGACTTACGACACTCTTGACCAAATGAAAGAATGAAGTCAGTGATGGGAATACAGTAAATTAATAACTCAGAGATGTTTCAACACAGAGAGAAAATTGCCCCAAGATCCAGCTCTGGAACTGCACATTAAAACTGTCAGGAAGATGTGATAGCCTTGCTGTCCTTCCCTTATGGGATAGAGCAAGGGAGGCTGCCGAGCTCTGCTCTGCATGCTCTGTGGAGTTTGCTGAGGGTGCTGGGGAAGTTGAGCAGTGCAAAGCAAGCTCAGGCTATGAGCATGTAGGTGCTTTTAGGGAAGTAGCACTCGGAAACAGATTTTATGGCACCCCAGTGTCCTATTTCAAGGTCTGCACTGACAGGTTTCTTCCTCTGTATTGAGTACAAACAGTCATTCTGTACATGGGCCAGAGGAGTGTCAATTTGACCCACTGGTGAATTCTCTGCTGGATGTCTGTGATGTGACTGCTTAGAGTGAATAATGCTAAGGTTGTGGGTTTGATCCTAGTATGGGCCATTCACTTAAGAGTTGGACTTGATGATTCTTGTGGATCCCTTCCAGCTCAGAATATTCTGTGGTTGTCTGTACTTCCAGAGCTTACATGGGATTAGATCTTTGTGCTCATTCAGCTACATTCCCTTCCCCATCATCATCTGCTGTGCCTGAGAAAGTCATGGGGTGTGAGAGAAAACACAGTTCACAATCCATGGGTGTCCCGATTGTCTTCATGCCTCATGAAGGAAGAGAAATGATTTAGGTTCATGTATGCTCTGAAGCCACCCTCTGTCATCCAAAAGTAAATGAGAGTGCAGTGAGTGTTTTAACTTTCCCTCCTTTTTACGTATTTTTGTCAATGCAGGAGATGGACTCAAAAAAAGCTGCTTTTCATTACAGAGGATCAGAGTGGTTTCTAAAGTCCTACTAATTCCGAGTGTTTTTGCTAGAAGGGAAAAGGGAGGTAACCTATGACCTCCAGGCTGAAAGAGCACTGCTCCTTATAACTTTAGATCTGTTTCTGTAAGGGGTCAGGTATTCATGGTCAGGAACAAACTTACAAGATTCCTGCCTGTTTCCCCTAGAAGCAAGTTGAAATTATTCCTAAGGATACTGGTATCCGTAGGTACTATCTGGGAAAGTTTTGTGCTTTTTAAAAAAAATTAATCCCTGTGTTTCCAACAAGAGAGACAATTACATTTCTTGGTATTTTGGATACTAGGGTTCTTAGCCTTTCCGTTTCACCAATGCACACCAGCCTTTTCAGTCTCACCAATCACACTGTAGTTAAAAATGATTAATAATAAAATAGCAGAACACGAAAAAACACTTAAAGCCATCAACAGACTTAATAGTATGCCTGATCATATCATCCTGAGCTTTATTCAAGGTGTTATGTGGTAGCTGTAGACATTTGGTAGACCTAAGAAGCAATTAAGAGGGGAATTGGGTTTTTTCAGAAGCTGCTTTGTCCGAAAAGAAAACTCTTTAAATTGCTGATTTTTCCATATAGACAACCTTGGGTGGTCCAAGTTCTAGGCCTCGTTGTGCCAGAGAAGTTTATGTAATGTTGGGCAAGTCACTGAGTTTGAACACACTGAGCTCAAGTTCTGCCATACACAAAGAGTAGGTAATAGTGTCCTTCAAGTAATTCTGTGACGATGAATGCACCAGGGCTGTGAGCTACTCTGGCACTGCTGTCATGAAAACAGTGCATGTACTTCCCTTTTCCAGTAAATAGTAAAACTCAATGGAAAAAAATGTTAACTTTTTGTAACAAAAAGGTTTCAGCTTGCTGCTCAATAAATACACTTGCATCTCAGTTGAAGAAAAAAGGAAGAGACAAAGTCACGCACCAGCCCTTTTTAGCCCCAGAGACTCAGACTGTTAAAAAAGATACATTATCGGCAGAGCACGCATCTATTTTCCTACTCTTCTTTTGTGGCATCAGTGCTTTCAATCAGCCATCACTGGGATTGCAAGGGGCAAGGTTCTTCAGAAACAATTTTAAGTGAGTTCTTATATATATGAGGATCACTTTTCCCCTCTCCCCTTCCTTCTTCTGGATATTTGTCATCTGAGACATTTCTCCATACATTTTCAAAACAGTTTTGCAAATGCTGTCAAAAGTCCTTAGCTCCCCACTACTTGCTGTGAAGGAGAGCACAGCCCGTACAAAACACCAGAACCACAGCTGGAAATAGAGGGGGTCACAGGGGAAGGAGTGCAGAGGATTGCTGTCAGAGGAGATGGAAGCACCTGCCATCACCAGACCTTCACTATTTTTATTCCTGTAGGAAGTAACTTGTATGAAGAGACCAAAATGTGGGTTACTCCATACTTTTAAGGTTGACCTTAATATTGTGCCTGAGTTGTTCTGTGTACCTGCTGCTGTATAGAGGCAGGGGTGTTGGTGTGTCAGTGACAGGGACCTCACTCAGCATGAGACCACAGCAGTTATGTTGCTCCCAGGTGTTACCCATGTAGCCCTTTTTGTTCTCATCAGTCATATTTACCAGTCTGAAATGCTGAAGAGACTGGGGAGGGCTGCTCACTGGTGTTAAAACTTGGGATTTTTCATTTTGTGGTCACAGACAATAGGGCTACCTTGGTGAGATAAAGTCTAGTTTTAATAAGGAACAGATGAAAGAAGTGGTGACTTCAGGTAGTACAGCCAGTACAAATGGAAAAAATTAAGGCACTCAGCTGCAGACTAGCACAAATCCAAATGGGAAAAGATGAATCTTTTAAAAGGCTCAGTGGTTGTCTATCACTTAACCTCATCAACTTTACTCATGGCAGGATTCATTCTGTTTTGTTTCTCTTCATACTCTTCAAATTCAATACAATCAGACAGCTGTGTGGTTTTGGGGTCTGATTCCTGTTCAAGTGAATTCGACGTTTGAATTTTTCTCTTTTGGTAAGCCTACAAAATCTCCTGCTGCCCCTCTTTCCTCTACCACAGTCTTATTTTAGAATGCTTATCTTGTCTCTTTACATTGGAAAACTTGTGTTCTGGTACAGTTGTCTTTTTTTCTCCCTCCATCAAGAAAAAAAAATAATTCTTCTGAAACAAGCAGTCCCTGTTGAGGATGTAAACCTCTAGAACTGTGAGCATTGCACCAGGTGATACCAAGGAAGAACAGAATAAAATACACACAAGCACACACATGCTCAATATGCAACCTGGTTAAATAGAAATGCAGACTTTTCTTTCAGTGCACCACTTCCCATCAGTCATGGTGCAACCTTTTTTGCTTAGATCTTATGCTATTTGCAAGTATTTAGTCTTCCTAGTTTTAAAAATGCAGCAGATACATTAGTTGAGTGCATCAGACGAGAGACTTCATCACATCTTTAAAATCACCTGCACTGATTTACACCTACAGGAGGCTGCACATTTAAAATTACTGGCATTGTTTTGTGTTTGCTTTCACATGCATTTTAGTCTCCCTAAGTCTCTCCTTAGTTTAACGATGTCATCAGTTCATTAAGTACCCCCCAGCTTCTATTTAAGCCTGCTAATAGCAGAATATGTGCAGAAACTGATGTACGTAAAGAGTTTTGTATCACTTGAAGCCATAGAGTTTGTCTCTTCATCCTTTACTCTTCCTCTTACATTTTCTGCTTAGTTAAAGTTGTATATACTATTGAAAGTCAACAGCTCTGTGGAATTATATATTTTAAACAAGTTTAAAAAAATTCTAGTCTTAAAAGAACCTCTGAAATGAAATAATGGATGTAGCACGCTGGCAGGCTGAGGAGATTTAAATGTTCTTTCAGCCTGCCTGTAGCTGTAAGACATCTTCCCACAGAACAACTGTTATCTTTTAAGAAAAAAGAAAGACATTTCTCTGGCTTGTTTTCCGTACAGACATTTGTAAATATAATCCCTTCTGTTGCTTTGGTAAGTCAATCACACTAACAGGTACCAGTTATTCAGCGACTGCCTTGGGCTAAAAAGAGCAAATGACAAAAACACTTTTAGGTTGTCATGTGTTAATGCAAAATGCCCCCAGACCCCAGTGCTTATTCATCTTCATCTAGTTGACTAATGCTTTTCCCATGTTGTTACATGTTGGTAAATTAAAGAAGCCTTCCAGACAGTTCTGTCAACAGTTTACTGAAATGTACCTCATTAGTGAGGTTGAGCTGTCACATGAGTGTAATTTAATCCTATTGAATTATCACTCAAAAATGCTTGAATACCAGGCCTTTATACAGTGAGAAAGAAGGTTTTCTAGGAATACTGTCAGGCTGTAAATTGATTAGATGTGAAGCATGCAAAGGAAAAACCCTGGAGTTTTTTTATACTTGCAGTAAGATTTGTGATAGCTCTTTCACTGCATCTTGTGTTTTAGAGACCTGCATAGAGCCAGGTACATTTCTTTTGAGCATTTGTTTTTCATATTCACAGTAAAGCTGAGTGGCTGAGTGTCATGCTTAAGATGGAATATTTCACTTTTTTCACTGAAACAAAAAGGAGAGAGAAGGGAAAAAAGAAGGTAAGGAACTAGAAGGAGAATGATGGATTTCAGTTGGTATCATAGTAAATGAAATATGTTTAGCCCTCCTTTTAGAGAACCCTGGATTTTTTAAAATCTTTGGAAATGGTTCTCTTTTTTTGACCAATGGATGTATGACTTAACACATGAAGTATAGGATCTGGCTCTGTACCTGTCTGTGTGGGGTCTCTAAAGACACTCTGTTCCTACTGAGACCATAGAAATGGGCCCCATCTGTAGCCTGTGACATACTTGGTAAAGTCCCAAACTGGCGTTTGTCTGAAAAAAATTATTTGTTAATATTGAGCATTTCCTAGACTTGGCATTTTAATAATGCTCTTCTTATAATTGGTTTGAGAAGACTTGGGGAAGAATTTAATGAGAGACAAGGGTAAATTCTGCCTAGTGATGGGCTTTCCTGGGCTGTGGTGGATCATAGTTCACAGGACAGCTACATTCCCATGACAGGGAATAGTTTTTTTGACCACCCAAGTTCTAAAGTTTTTTATCTCTATGTTGTCATGTGTACAAAGAAATGGTCAAGTGGTGGGAGATAAAAGGGTTTTCTGGAAGTTTGTTCTAGTGTTCTTATTCTTGTAGTTTGTTAATAAACTGTCTTTATTCCTTTTAAGTTTTAAGCCTGTTTTGCTCTTGTTCTAATCCATATCTCACAGCAAAAAATAAGTAATTTTTTTAGTTATTGGTTTAAAACCACGACAATTTCCTATACTCTACCTATATGCTCAAAACACTAGATAATCAGATCTATAGCATAAATTCCAAAAAAATCATGGACACTTCACTGAAATGGTTTTTAGATGTAGTGCAGCAGTGTAACGATTTCTCATTCACCTCAGAAATCCCTGCCAGCAGAGGAGTGGCACAATGGACGAGTATACACACAGACCCCACACTTCACCCCTACTGATGCAGGGGGAGGGTGAGTGGAGAGGTTTCCCAGCAGCTTGCCTTGCTGGAGAACATCCCACAAGACTTGAGCCACAGTGCAGGAAAGCTCCCTGACACACAGTTGTCTCCCCACTGAAGGTCACGGGGGAGTCTCTGTGGAGCATGTCCTCTGTGCTTGGGGCCAGCCCTACCCAGTTTCCTCTCCTGGTAGGTATGCTGCCTTTACATATTTAATGAGGTTTTATGGGTTTAGGCATTGTAAATTATATTCTCTTTCTCAAACCTCTAAGACCTTCCTCCACCTACCCTCCCTTACCTGTCAAGTTTCACTGGGTATGCTTTAAATTCTGGAAAGGAGAATACTGACTTTGCATAACATAAATGAAAGAGCTGGAAAGCATTACATTTTCATACAAATTACATGAAACCCCCAAGATTCTGCCCTTGAGGGGAGACAGCAAAGCAGCAAGTGTGCACAGAAACAACAGCTTTGGGTTTTGGGGTTGTGTGGGCAGGGAGTAACGCTTCATGTACTTCACATAAGGAAAGGAAAGCTCCTGTGTTTTGCAGGTAGTAGTTGTCAGGCAGAGCTGGATTTTACTTGTTTCTGTAAAAGCAAAAATCCTTGATGTTACCCTACACAAGACGAGCTGCACATGTCTGTGGGAAGTTTATATATATATATATATATATATATATATATAAATGCAGCAATTTCTGTTTTGGCCTTCTGCACCAGTAATTTATTCCACAGTGGTACAAATGCTCCCTTCTACTGAGCACACTGAACTTTTCTTCTGCAGCAGGGACTCCTACAGGCAAAGAATTTTCAGTAATGAGAGTGCAGTGTTGCATCCTGTAGGTGTGGCTGAACACAGCAGCTGAGCGCAGTAGACTCCTACTGAGAATGTGTAACCTGCAAGGAAAGCTTTCCTCTTTGGAGTTACTATTGGAGGTAAAGGGATATTAAGACTGGTCAATAGGGTTATCAGCAGAAGGTGAATCACTTCTTTGATGTTCCCAAGTCATTATTGCTGCAAAGGCAGTCAACTTTCGTCTTTTATCACTCTGTATGAGACAAATGACTGATCAAAATATGCCTAATAATTTAAAACACTTACACTTCTTTACTATTTTGAACATTAAGCCAGGGATAAAACAAAAGGTTCAGATGTTTTCTGGCACAGGCCAAAGCACATGCTGGAAGAGTATATTGCTCCATTGTCTCTGGTCAGGAGGTTTTGGGTTCAGGAACAAATTGTACACATAATTCTGAGTTCATACACAGAATAATAGAAAAAGTAATATGAATTTAAATATGAATCTTTATGGAGAAATTAGTTTTCATTTGGAAATAAAGCAATATTCAGTAGAATCTATCCACCCAGTTTGAAGAGAAAAGGTAATTTTGGGGTTAAATAGAGTCATGCCGAGAAAACATATCCTGATTCCTATCTTCATTGTGATCCTTTAACTCATAGAAGCTCTTGTGGTCATCAGGGACTGAACCAGAACTTGGTATAAAAGGGATGCTCTGTTTTTCAGATACCTTTGGAGTGGGATGGGATGTGCCCTGCTTTTCTGGACATGGCCTGCCCATGGGAAGCAGTGAATTCATTCCTTGCTTTTTCTTTGCTTGTGTGCTTTCCCTCTTAAACTGTCTTTATTTCAACCCATGGATTTTCCAGCTTTTACCCTTCTGATTTTCTCCCTGATCCCACTGGCGGGGGAGTGAGTGAGCAGCTCTGTGGGACTTGAGTGCTGGCTGGGGTTAAAAAATGACAAAAGCTTAATAACCTTATGCTTTCTTGGGTTTGTTTTCACTCTGCCAGAAGTGCTATAAATATTTGGAACTCCAAACTAGTATTTGTCGTCTGATCTCAGAACTATCAGTCAGCTGCTTTCCAACTCTGGCCACAAAACCATTCTCTAAAAGCAAAGCAAAATAAATTGCAAAACAGCTTACCAAAATGTACCTAAAAAAGCCCAGAGATTGAAAACCACTAAACTTCACTGTTAGTTTCAGGGCTAAAGAATACTGAAATGTGAAAATGCTACCTATTTGTACTATCTTTTCTTGACTTCTGGTATTTCAAGTCACAAAAATTGATGTTAAACTAATAGTGTGATTTTAAGTTTTTAAACAATAAATATTTTTAAAACAATTATGTCAAACTTTTATTGGTGTAACCATGTATCTTTCTGAATATAAAAGGCTTCTTAATTGTCTAATTTTCTTTATAGCTATGTGTTTCATATTTGTTTAGGTTCCAAATGAAGAATAAAACTATATGAATAGTTTTATTCATTTATTAACTGAACTTCTTCCTCATAAGTAGGTATATCAAGTTCATAGTGGCTTTCACCACCTTCTACTTCCTTAAAAAAAACATAAGCAAATATAAATTTGATAAGTGTTGTGAGAGTAGGAAGGGGATATTTCTATCCATAGAAAACCAGATACTCTTCTGAAAATGATGGGGTACCAATCCTGAGATTTCAAAGACTACTTCTTCTAAAAAAATTAATATTTTTTTTAAAATTCATATGTTTCTTAAATTCATATGTTTTTTGGAATCCTAATAGTTTTATTTTCTGTTTCTAATTATCTTAGCAAAAACCTATCTCTTAAATTCAGACACTTCACTCCTCTCAGAAAGGCATTTGAAGTCAAAGGAAAGATTAATTTATGCCATGATATTTTGCATCAAGCTTTTCTATGGAAGCATCTCATCATCCTTTTTTTAAGTGTTGTACTTGTTGGCACAGTGCTATTAGTGCCTTTCTCTTACAAATAGTTAATTTGCCAGTTCTTAGTCAGGGGATGAGCTTATAACATCACATGCAGAGCTTTGGATTTTGTTTTCATGTGTGCTTTTAAATAATAATTAGGAATGTGGTTTTGAATATTTGAAATTCTTGCAGTTTCTGAGTGCAGTATACTTTATTTTCAGATCCACTTTGTATTTGCTATTACTTTGCAGGTAACTTGGAGTTAAAGTATAAGGCACAGGTCCAAATCTCTTTGTGTCATCAAATATCATGTGATGAGGCTGGGGTGCTTTTAGTCTTGTTATGTGATGACCCTATGATTTTTACGAAGTTGGATCACTGCCTTTTCTCAACAAATTACAGTTGTGTTTTATCTTTCTATTGAAGGAGTGCTGGAGAGATGTTTTTATGTTTTATTTCCTGTTTAGGACATCATTTAATGACAGCAAAAGTCTCACTGTTGTTGAAGGAGACCGTCCTTGTCGCAGCCACAGTTTTGTTCCCTTAGGCCAGCTCTGGAGTTTGTCAGATCCCTGATTGAGCCAACTCTGCTGATTGTGCACTCAGAAAACTTCTTCCTTGCCAAGTTAGATGTTTATTAGTGTTACAAACTGACTCTGTAGGGTGTAGAGGAGAGTGGGATTACATGCCCAGGAGAAAGCAAAAAGTTTTATTTCATTGCAAGTGGCTAGCTTGGCTTACCCATTAATATGGCACCCTTAATACAATCATTTGGCTTAGCTATAACTGATATATTTGAATAAATTGGGTGAAAAATGACCAGCACTGCAGGGAGACATTTTCCTGCACTCAGGCTTTTACTCAAGTACCTGCTTGGTGGCATTGCTGGAGGACAGCTTCTGACCAGTTTTCATGTTGACTACTCCTGATGGGCACTACAACAGGCACAGAAGGGCTAAATATTTGCATTTCAGCATAGATTTAGTCCTTGGCCATGTAATCCACTACATTAGAAAGTTCTTTTGTAGAACTCAAAGACTGAAAATTCTGTGTAGTTTTAAAACAGGAGTAAAAAGAGAGACTGCTGCCTGAACCTTCTTCACTCACTAGTTCACCTGCAGCATAAATGCATAGCAAAATAATACACTGGAGTATCATCCTATGATGTTAAGATCATATCTTTTTCTCCTGTGAAAAAGCAGCAGCTGAATAGTTGGGCACAGAAGTGTAACATAAGAAGAGGGATAGCCATTATTCACAAAGAAAAATGAGAATATAGAAGCTGATATGCCTAGGAATTTTTTCAGAAGGCAGGCATGATCCTAGAGCAGGCACATGCATGACTGGAAGAGGGAATTCGCGTTTTAAGGCAGATTTGCTGCTTATTTTATTGCTCTGCTTTCAAGTAACAATAACTTGCAGAGTTAGGTGGTTTGAAAAGATTCAACTTCCACAACAAAAACCGAAGAAAACTGAAGTCGTCTTGTAAAGAGTAGCAGTATTGGAAGGCATGCTTCAAATGGATAATACTGGGAAAAAAGGTCTAGAAAGACTATATTTTTTTTGTCCTGACATGCTTGTAGATCTAGTACTTCAGAAAATCCTTGGCCTGTCATTCTCCTGGAGTGGGAATCTGTACCTGCTTGAAGGCAAACTGAGAGATTGTTTTCTCCCGCCCTTCACAAAAGGGTGGTGCAAAGGCAACAACGTGAGTGTCATCTCACCAGTGATAAACCATCTCTTGAAGCACCATGTCTGCTATGTATGAGAAGAAATAGCTTCTAAAACCTTTACCTGGTACATGGCTCTGCTTCCCAGTGGCTTAACAGGATTTTACTAATGTGTGGGTGAAGTGAAATGGTGGTATTTTACATGTTCTCCATTTGCCTTTGTAAGGATGCCCAAGAGCAAATAATCTGTTCTTATTTCTTTGATCCACTATGATTTTTACTAGAAACATTTCTGTGATGGTCCTCTGTGGCAACTCTTTTGTCTGTGTTATAAAATGTAAATGCACTATACAGTACTACTTTTGGGTTATCAGGACAGCACTTCTTAAGTTTTATCTCATCTCAAGGGTTAGGTGCTACAAACATCAAAGTGAGGTGCAGAGCACCTCTTACACTTTTACAGATTTCATATGCTTGGGCATGCAGGCATCTTAAACACTGAAATGAGGTCTGGCCTACAAAAGCTGTAAGGGTGCATGCTGTGAATATCCATACATCAGCATGAAGCTGTCGGCAGAAACTCTTGACAGTTACCAGGAGTCAGACTGGCCAAATGTAAAGAAAACAAACCAAAACAAAACCCACCACCAAAACCTACCAAAAAACCTCAACAAGCCACAAAACCAAAGCCCAACATTTTGTACTGACGAGCAACCTGCTCAGAAGCAGCAGTAGCAGGCTGCTTCCCAAGGGCTGATGACAGCAGCTGCAAGGGAAACAGAGAGAGAAATGCTCAGGCAGAAATTTCTCAGTCACATAAGAGGAGCAGATGGAGTCCAACAAGAGCAACCAGGGTCAACCAACAGCCCAGGCAGGCTGGTGGTTACAAATTCCAAGGACACACAGGCAATGCACCACCAAGGCAGAAAGGCATGTACCCTCTGCCTGAGAGGCTGCTCGGGGTGCTGGTGACGTGCTCATGCTCCTGGCACAAACACCCACCCTGATCTATAGATTTGTGGTGTCTTCTGTCAAACTGAGGTGTTAAACTGTGTGGATGTCAGTGATGAGAAGGACACTGGTGCATGCCTGCTCTGGCACAGGAGAGCTTTGAAGAGCAGGGAGGAGTAGATCTCTACTTCCAGTGGCATCTCAGCTGAGTCTGTAAGCAGACTAGCTTGTAGCTTGTCCTAATTTACATCTGGATGGGGACAAAGGCAGTTTGAAAATGGAAAGGGAATAACCACAATCCTAATGGCCTCCACTTTTCCTTTCTTAAATAGATCTTGGCAAAGGATATAATCTGTCCTTCCTGCTTCTAAAGGGCAGGTTTAAAAAGGCTCCAGCTTTGTCACGACAGGGTTGAGTAGATGTTGAGTACAGACTATTTTTTCCAGCAGAGTCTTAACCATGAGAAATCTTTCAAAGACTTGGAAACAAGGCAGTACAGCTTAAAAGGTATCACTTTTCAGTTCCTCATTAGGTTTGCTCTTGTTTTTTCTCCTTCATTTTTATGCCCATGAAAAGTGCTAGGTTGACAGAGTTGGAGATGAAATTCCCTCTTTGTCCAGCTGTCCTGACAATGTACTTCTTCCCTGAGGGACCACTTTTAAGGGGACTGGATGGTAGGTTGATTCCTACATTATATGTCTCTGCCAGTTGCTAACTGCCTGTGAGGAGATGACCTAGTTCTGGCTGTGAAGGTGATGAGATTTTGGCAGGCCAAACCTCTGGCCACAAAAATTTGAGCTTTAATAATTACCTTAATCTGTAGATAAGGTGCTTCTTTGGTTTAAGTATAGAGAGAAATCTATATTCACACAGACATAAAACATATATAAATATATATATACACATATATATTCTTAAATGCCATGTACTTGCTTTGCCTTATAGTACTATTTGCTCTGTGGACACAGCCCATGGAATTATTATCTTTACAGCTATTTTGCAGTCATGAACTGTTATTACCATGCAGGAATGGGAAAAATATTATCCTTTTTTTGTGTCAGTTTTCATTAAATTGCTAACATTTTTATACCAAATAAAGAGTGGAGACTGTCAGCCACTTCCTGCTTGTTTTTTATCATTGCTAGGTGAACATGAGGGTTTTTTTTACAGATACTGAACTGTGAAAAAAAAGATTTTTAAAAGGATAAACAATTTCTGTATAAAATACAGTACATTAATCCTGCTGCAGCTTAATGTAACTACCTGAATTTGATCATTTCTTTAAATCTTGAAATCAGTTGGTTCTCGGTTACTTTTCAATGACATTTAACAGTTAGACTTAAAAATACAGAAGAATGCATTATAAGTTTTACCCAAAATGATTATGGCAGTCATTTGAATAAAATACAGATTTTGCAAGCTGTAAAGCATATCATTATACTATATACTGGTCTAACTAAGGTTTGGTTCACAAACTACAGTGCTCTAACCAAGTCATTAAATCTATCTAAAAGGGCCTCATTTGAGAAGCAATAAAATTTTTAATCATTTTATTATTAAAAGAGTGTTTAATATGTAGCTAATTAAATGCCAAAGGCAGGTTATCTGAGTTTAACCTTCAAAAAGAAAATGATGTATCAAAGTCTGCCTCTGGCATCATGGGATAGAAATGTCATCCTCATAATCATTGCGTGACAACTAGCTAGTGGCCTTTTCTAGAGCTATAGTTAAATTACCTGATTAAATTAATAGCCATTTAGATGTTTTAGGAACTGCACAGACCTATATTAAATGAAAATTAGGTCCATTACATTTTCTGAGTGGGCTAGATAGACCCTAAAATAAAACACGTATGCCATTGTCCACATTACTTAGATTAAGCAATTAAAAGCCCTTTCTTAAAAGCTACTAATTTCCCACAGTGTGCCAAGAACTAGGTTTACACTAATGATCAGAGAGGAAGCTTTTCCTCTGCTTTCCCCCACCTTTCTTGTTTATTTTACTATTATAAAAATACCTCTCAAATATGCAAACGCTTCTGTGTGTTGTGTTGACTTCTCCTGAAGCCTGACCTCCTGGAGAGCAGCAAGGGAAGATATTAAGTGTTCAGAACCAAGTCCTACAGAAATCATGATGGTTTCTCTCTTCAAGCTGGACTCCTTCAGCTCTGGGCTTTGTCTCCATGACAAGAGAAGGCCTTGATGGACACAGGTGTGTGAAATGACAGGTAAAGAGCAAAAGGCAAAATACTTGCTCTGCCACACAGAGAGCTTTCGGCTACAGGAGAGTGACTTTTAAGACTCCAGTCAGGATATTTTCCTTGTCTCGATAGTCTGTTTGCAGAGAGAGGACAGAATTCTGTGGATGGTGTTCAGAATCTGCATGTGGTGTTCAGTGAACCTGGAGGCACTCACATTTCCTTTTGATCCCCGTCTCCAAAACTAACACTGTTTGTTGTCCATCAGATTTCCATGTCCCCCTCCCAGTCAGGCAGATTCCAACCACAAATACTGCTAAATGCTAGGTATGTGTTCCACATGCATGATTGTCCAAGCATAATGTTATCTAAGTGCTTAAAGCAGTTAGAACCATGCTAAAGTTTTGATTTAGATATGAATTTCATGGATTCTTATTGTTTAATCCAGATGTTGATATTTTTGTACAGCTCTCATCCAGCAAAATGCTCCATAGGTGCAGTGGTTTAAATACATTGAATTCCACTGAGTCCAGCAGGACTGTATACACACATTTGACTTGGTATGTACACACTTTTAAAGTATTTTTTGAGTGACACTGTAGATTTCCAAAAATAAAGGAATCTGTTCCAAACCAGGCTGTCACTGATTAGAATTGTGTTTAGTAGATCAAGTTAGTGTGCTCTTTAAGTCAAAAGTGTTCTTCAACCTGCTCTTTCTTAGCATGTGAGATAAAAATGTTTTATACATTAGACTTTGAAATGGTGCAGTTTTAACTGGATTAGTAAATTTAACTGTGAAGCATGATTTAAAAAATCCAAACTGCTTCTTATTTCATATTTAAGTCCAGCGGTGTTTCAAGAGTTAGTAAAACAAAATATGAGACAATCTCATGGAAGAGAAGTTATCATAGAAGCTATGGTATAATAAAACATGATTTAGCATTTCATTTTTCCTTAGCTATTAGAAAGGCATTAACACAATGTTTCTAATATTTTTTTCTGTTTTAAGTAATGCTTGCTTTTTGTTTCTGGAGTTTTCATTTTTTTAATTCTACTGTGTAAGCAACAAGTTTTGCCAGAGATGTGTCAATAATATAAAGCAGAAGCTCCTGCAGAAATGTTTAAAATTTGTGATAAATTACATACATCAGGTTGTTAGATGCTGATGATGTTAATATTTGTGCAAAAAATACCAGTAGCAGGTATATTTGACATTTAAGCTTGAATGAAGTTTAGGCAACTTCCAGGAGAGTAGACTGGGACAGTGGCATATCTTCTCACCATTGGAGGGCAAGGACCCCAAGGTCTGGTCTGGCCAATAAGTGGACTTTTGGTGCGCTGAATCATATTAGGTCTGTAGACAGCTAAAAACAATCTACTTAGAGTCACTTTCAGTATTTACAGAAAGCATCTTTTTGTATCTATCCCCTGAAACCAAGACCAAACCAAAAAAAAAAAGCCCCAACAATCCAGTATTTTTGCATAAGTGAATTTGGCTTGCCATACAAGCACTGTTGTTTTGAAGGCTACTGGAACTGTTATTCACAGTAAGTGTGGAAGACTGTTGGAAGAGAGAAGCGTAGGATAAAGAACATACTTGGTTTGAGAGTGGATCTGTAGAAGAGACAGTGAATCTTTACCTCATGTCTAATCGTCACTCTGTGTGTTTCCACTTGTTTTGCATCAAAAGTTTGTTGCTGTTGTTGATTTTTTTGTATCTCTTGTGGGAGTATCAATGTGTGTGTGTGTTCAGAGAATAGCAACATGACCTATGCCCTTTGGATTATCTTCAGAAGCTCTTGAAGTAATAGAAAAATAGTTAATAGGGGTGATTAAACAGTGGCCAAAGGAAAGTTGAGCTCAACCAAACAAAGTGAGCTCCTTAGTCTCTGCCTACACAAGTCTGGAGTCACCGCTGGTGCTCCCTCAGCGTTTGGCTCTGAGCAAGGACACGTATCCTTCTTCAGTACGTGCAGCAAACCCCTCCTTTCTCAGCACAGCTGTTGTTACCTCTCCTCACAGAAATTTAAAAATCAACATGTTGAAAGGGGTGCTAAATAACATCTGATTTTAACAAGCCTTTTATTTTCATTGATCCCTACGTGCTTTGCAGCACTTCCCCATCAAATAAGAGAAGGAGGTATTTGCTTTTTCAGCACAACTATGCCCGGCTCCATGGTGCAGCATCCTGGGGCCAGCTGAGAAGAGTTTTATGCCTAAACTAGCTGGATTAGGCAATGCTTTTAAGTGGGAAACATGGAATTCACATAGCTAGGATTTGACAGCAGTGCTGCCTTTGTCTGATTTGTTGGGCTCATCTAATGTTTTAGATCTTGGGGAAGTCAGAGCTTCTGGATAGGGTGGCAATATCAGAAATAGTTTCAATTTTGAGCTTTTAGAAACCTGGTAAGTGAATTAGAGGTTTTTCCCATTCTGAGCAGTGGATTTATGCTGAAAACCCATATATTAGCATCTTCATAAGCTGCTAGCATAAATGTTTCTCTGTAGGGAGGTGAGAACCACTGAACAATGCACAATTGGAGAAACTGATGTTGCTCCAGGATATGTGTCCTGAAACACAAGCAGCAAGTTGTGCTAGGCCCTAGAGGAGCTGAGGTTTTGTGATGAAGATTTGTTGTACAGATTTATTGTACTGGAACTATAACAAGATGTCTTTTGTCTGGAGAGCCCAACATGTTTGTGGAATATTGGAGTTCTGGTCTTAACGGAATTTAAATATTAATCCTGTTTTAGTGCCTTCCATATTACTGCTAGTGTGTGGGCTAAGGCATAGGAAAAATTACCTTTACATTGAAATTTTGAGTAATTTCCAACTCAAACTGTTTAATGGAAGCCCAGGCACCACAGGCTATACAGGTAGAATCATAGAATGGTCTGGGTTGGGAGGGACCTTAAACAACATCTAGTTCCAAGCCCACTGCTGTGGGCAGGAACACCTTCCACTAGACCAGGTTGCTCAAAGCCCCATCCAACCTGGCCTTGGACACTCCCAAGGATGGGGAATCCACAACCTCCTTGGGCAACTTGTTCCGATATCTTACTGCACTCACAGTAAGGAATTTCTTCTGTATATCTAAACTAAGTTTCCTATCCCTCAGTTTGAAGCCATTCCCTCTTGTCCTATGTCTAGAGATCAAGAGTCCCTCTCCAGATTCCCTGTAGCCCCTTCAGATACTGGAAGGCTGCTATAAGGTTTCCACACAACCTTCTCTTCTCCAGGCTGAACAGCCCCAGCGTTCTTAGCCTGTCTCTGTAAGGGAGGTACTCCAGTGTTTCGGAGTAAATAAAGACAAGAGCCTCGCCCAGGGCTCCTCACCCTCCACATAGGACTGGTGTTTTTTCCATAAAGGAAATTAGTTTCTTAAAGACACCAGACAGAGGGTGAGGAATAAAACCAGTAATGAAGATATAGAGGTGTTTTTCCTATGGAAGAAAAGCAATCTATTAAAAAAAGCCAAAGAATCTAAAGAATATCACAGCCCCAGCTGAAGGAAATACCACTGTAAAAAAGTTCTAGCAGTACAATTGCTTCAGAAATACATATTTTAGGTGATTTTTCTCTGTTAGTAGCTGGCTGACATTTTCCAAATGTTATGTCCCTGACTTTAAATCTTTCCTAAAAGTCTCCAGCTTGTGGGGGCAGGGCTCCACCATACCAAAACTATACTGGTGGTACCAGGATGAAATTTAGATATCTTTATTGAAGCATCCCTTTGAGAACAGCTGAATATCTGTTCAGGAGACTCATTTTAAAGTGAGACAGACTATTTCCAGATCAGACTTTTTGCAAAGAGCTTTCCCATATCCTTTGCAAGAGCTCTGCACGTCTTTCCCTGTAGCACTCCTGTTCACAGCTGCCTTGTGAGGAAGGAAAATGAAGGAAGGTGAGCACAATTTGAGCCTGTATAAAACTAGTTACTAGGCTTTCTCTAGAGCAGTTTCCACTGCCTTCAGTAGCAGTTGAGCTTAAGAATGACAGCAATAATTCAAATAAACTTCTTCAAAAGTTTCTGTCTTTGGTTAAGAATCGTACCTCTGTGCTACACTAAGTCTTGCCATTCCATTGGCTTCATTGCAGCAGCTCAGGATGAGCTAGGATGACAGAATTGACCAGCAAATCATGCTTCTGGCGAGGAAAATGTGCTTTAAGCTGTAAAATATTAACAGTAAACACAAATCAATGTGTTTTTATGGCTAGGTAATGATTTCAATAATGGGATATTGGATTTGATAAGCAATGCAAGCTGCCACAGCTGATGAGTTAAATGCTAGGAAAAAAATGCTCATGGAAAAAGAACAATGACAGACCTGTTAAAAACAAATTTTTGAAGAAAAATGGAAAGGCAAAGGTGTAACTTAATGTTTATAATATGATTGGAGGTCACTTAATATCAGCAGGGTGCTGCAAATTCTGAAATAAGAATGTAAGTGATTTTTTAAGCATAGTTACAGTGATTTCATCACAGCATCTCATTTTCAAAGCCCATTCATTCTTAACACAGGCTTGCCTTTTCAGTGTTTGCACTAGTCCAAACTTCCAGATATAACAGATTTTCCCTCTATTACGAGAGGAAAACAATAAAGAAAAATCATATACACACAATTCACATATTTATATATGCTTATTTCTTCCATCCATGCAGTTAATTATGGATTTACAGTATTACAGCAGAGATCTGGATTTCTCCATGACCTAAGAACAGGATCTTCTAGGTGCTGAGAGCTGACTAAATCCTCCTTTTAAGTCAATAAGCTGGGATGGGTTTGCATGTGTGGTCTGGACTGAGTGTACACTGTAACCCAGCCACAACCCACGACCGAGGTGGTCTGGGGTGAGTTCATAAAAATGTGAGGGCATGGGAGCTTCTGAAAGGGCTGTGAGCTGGAAACTGCACGTGATGGGAGCTCTGCCCATGCTGGAGACTGAGGTGTAGATCTATTTTTCCCAATTGATGCAGCTTTTTGATGACCTGCCACTGCACATTAGGGGTGTCCATACAGGAACACAGCACCTGGAGGAGTTACTGAAAGGTGGGCTGTGACACCTGGCTACTGTTTCCTGGGTTATGGGATTTTTCTTCAGAATGTTGGAAATAGGCACTTCCATTACTTGACAGAAATAAGGACACCTCTTTCCCCGCTATAATATTTGAGTGTTGAATATAAAACATGCAGGCTTCTGAATTTCCTTTTTATCTTTTTTTTTTCTTCTTTCTTTCTTTAAAACCAAATCAACTAAGCTCACAGGGTTTTGAAACCTTCTAGTTTTCTTTACTGAATCAATTTAGGTAATACACAGGTACAGTCACAAAGGGTCTGGAGCTGTTAAGATAATTTCCAGCTTTTATTTACAGCTATTTGTGTCTGTGGGTGAGCCCAGTAAAAGTGTTGACCCAGCACTGAAGACCAAGCGGGGATTCAAGCAAAACATGCCACAAATAACTGGCCTTGTGCTTGGACCTAACTCTAAATGGAGTCAGTATTTTTTTCTGTTATAGTTAGTCCAGTATTTTCCAGTCTTCCATAAAAGGCTTATTTTGATTTTTTGGAATGAAGTTTGGGGGCACTTTTTGGAAGGTGGTGTTGTTTGCCTTTGTTTGAAACCATCAATATCTCATAAAATTTCAATACATGGGATAAGCTACCTATCTCTTTGCTAATGCAGAATAGTGCTTTTTTTTGATTCTAGCTTTAGGGTGGGGGGTTCTGTTGTGTTGATTTTATTTAATTTAATTTTTTTAAAAGCTGGGGATTTTTTTTTTACATGGTATTTGCTGGCTGCCTGCACTTCTCCTTTAAATACTAGCTGGGAGATACAAACGTGCATTACCTTTGCCATTTCTGAACAGTATATTTATCATTTTTATTATTTATGTTTCTGGCTTGCAGTGTGGATGCAAATGTATTAAATGCTGTTAAGACCTGTGTGCTTTAGCATCTGTGGAATATCATCACACCTCCAAGGCTAAGCCTGCAGCTAAAGTGTTTAAGAATTTATATGGCCATTCTTTTTCTCTCTCTGTGGCATTAGAGGGAAGAAAAAAAAAAAGCAATAATGAAATGCATAACCTACATCCACAGAAAATATAACTGGTCTATTTATGATTATGATTCACAGTTCGGTCACTAGAAATATACTACAGTTCTGCAGGTTTATGCCTTCAGTGGTTATTTGTTAATGGCAACTCCTGCACACATTTTCCCGCAAGTCTTTTGTATTTTAAGAGAAAATGTGTCCTTCAAACAAGTTGTTTCTTTGAGGGATCTTTCTGTAAGTGGTTTCCACTGTGTATTGACTACTCATAATATTCTCTGTTATCATCTTGTCAGGGTTCAATTCATTACTCCATTCATTATTCAATTTGTTGGGCCATGAGCATCTGAATAATTGAAAACTGCAGAAGTATTATAAATTATAGTGTCGCCATGAAATCCCAGTTTTAGGGTTTATGGCTTGACTTTAAGAAATCACTCTCTGTTGAAAGTTGGCATATGAGGTCTCATCTTTAAAGCAGAATCTTATCAGTGTGATGGTTTTTAATATCTCTATCGCTGCACACTTAACAACTCAGGTTACCTGTGTGCATTAAGTTATAGACTTTTTTAACAGTTTGTCTGTTTTTTAATTACTATTGCCATCTCAGAGTTGTGGGCTATGGACAGATAAAGAAATTAATTTATTTTGAGGTTAATAAGAAATTTCCAGCTGTTAATTAAAAATCTCTTTTTTTCTCCTTTCACAAAATAGAGTTAATATAGTTCCCTATACTAAAGACAAAATATTTCTGAAGTGTTTTGCAGGTTAAAGATATTTCTATACAGAAAGATAAACTGACATTTATCTGTTATTTTAACTAAGTACAGTATGTTTTAAATGTGTTTTTTTAAATTTTATTCTTAGCTCCTGTGTTTTGATTTGGAGTACTATTATATTTTTCTGGATAAATTGTATCAAATGGTATCATATTTATTTTAAGGAAACAACTATTTAATTCTAAAAATATGAATTATGAATACCTCATAGACTACATTCTTCTCTTGATTATGTTGCTGAAAGATCAGCAGAATTGTGCCAGGGTAGCTTGCACTTCTTGTTTTGAATTTTTAAACATTGCCTGTCTTTAGGTTATAGACCAAATTTGGGAAGATATGCCAACATAAGAGAATCTGTCATTAAGGCTGCAAAATTATATTTTGTTTATTCTGGTGCTGATTTTGTGTAGCCTCATATGCTTCCTCATCAGTAAATATCAGGATCATCTGATTTTACAATTATGATAGAGGAAAGCTTTCAGTTATGCTCTTGACAAGCTAAAAAAATAGAAAGAGAGGTGCAGTGATGAAGTCTCCAGTATCAGCACTCACATTACCATGTCAGCCATACTCTTGGGTTTGGCACAACCATTTGCAGAAGGATGTTTTCCTGTACAATGGTCCAGGACTCACTGTCAGCTCCCAGAGCTTGATCCAGCAACCCAAACCTTTGCTTGTTGAATCCTTTGAGATATCTTGGTTGTCCTGTGACCCTGTTTGTCCAACAGGGTGCAAGGCTCTGTAAATTCTGAGGGATGCCAGCTCTCTCTGTGCAGGCACCTCAGGTCCCTTACACCCCATTCCTGGCCCAAGATTTGAAGGGATTCAGCTGTGCCAGCTGCATGCCCTGTGAAGCATCCCTCATACCCTGCCCTTCTTTTGACCAGTTCTGGTTTTCACTGTGCTCTGGATCTTCTGTGCTTCGCCGCACTTGAGGGCTGCTACAGAGTGACAACTCCCTAGAGCTGGAGGCAATTTCCTACCAACAAAATAACTCACCCAGAGGAAGCAAAAATGGAATTTCGTAAGAGGTTTTAGAATCTGACCATCTCCACAAAGCTGAAATGAAAAACCCCACTTTTGAGTCTTCTCAGTGACGCCACACAGCAAGAGTCCCCAGGTGGCTGTGGCTGCCAGGGATGTTCAGCCCATTTGTCCCAGAGCTCTCTGAGCAGTGCTCATGGGGATGGCTCCGAGGGAAGCCCAGTCCTGCCAGCACAGCTGGCCACTCTGTGCTGCCTTCACAGCTGTGATGGTGCTGCAGCTGCAAGGAGGCTGAAAGCCAAGAAATACAGGGTCTCTCCTGGAAGCAGGGAAATCATTTGGGATCTCAATGAGGTTTGGGAGAGATTGATTTGTGGTCCAAATCCAAGCATGCGTTTTCCACTTCCATAATTTGCATTGCTCGCACAAATTACCTTGTGGGCCTGAGCCTTTGTACTAGGCAAGAATGAGTAATTTTATTGCCTAAGAAAAGGGCTAGAAAATATGTTTACCATATTCTTGTTTCCTATGGGCATCTAGAGCTCCTTCTCCATCCTGCAGGAAGCAAACACAGGCAGAATTCATCCCTTTGTGAGTTAGAAACTGCAGCTATTACCACTGCTACTCAAAATTTGGATAAACTTTTTGCCTGATTGAGACAAAAGCATCTGAGTTGTGGAAGGGCTAGAAACGGTAGCTCAGTGTTAGTGTTAAAGTGCCAGGTAGTCTTAGTGTGTGCAGTGTGAATGTGCCCACAGGACTGCCAGCAGCTCAACCTTAGTACAGCTGAGGCCAGCTGGAATTTTGCTTACAGCTTTGTCAAATCCAGGGATTCACTACTGTATCCTCTACCATGAATCATTGGAAGAGTAAGGATCAAAAAATGTCTTCAAGGCTAGTTGAGATGCTAAAGGATACCACAAAGAGAGGTAATGCCACTGGTTTCTTATGGGCAAGTGCAAAAAAGACAAGTAAAGGTGTCATGACCAGACCACATGGAAAACTCACCACATTCTATGCTGTGCTCATGTATAACTAAACCCCTAAATACAAATATAGTTATTCAGCCAATTTCTCCACATTAATTTCAGTGAAAGCGGAACAAGAGGAAGTCTTAAACCCTTTAGAACCACATACCTGTGTGGTAGAAAAAGGGCAGATTTGTTTCTGCCTGCTTCTGAAACCCTCATGGGCATCTTGATGGCATTTTGTTTGGATATGCAGTAGACAGGCTCAAAAAATCCCAGGTAACATTATCAACACTGTTGATTTTGGAGAAATATAAAAGAAATATTAAAAATAAAAAAGCAAGAAGCAAATAGGGGACACAAAGGGGCACAAAGACACATGGAATCTGTCTGGTTCCCAAATTTATCTGTTCCATTATTCCTGTGTCACTGGGGATGGTGACACAGCACTGTGGAGGTGTTCCAGCATAGCCAAACCCCAGAGGCTGGTTCCTGATGATACTCCTTATGTCAAATAGCCAAAAAGGGGAAAAGCATGATGTTGGGAGGGGTGGGAATGTATGATATGATATTGCATATGATATTGCCCATGTTAGGAGAGGGATCAGGATCTAGTTTGCCACTTGGATCTGTGATGTGGGGTAAGAGGAGGAGATTACCTCTTCTGGCAGGGATGCCAGGGTTGCCCAAAGCCCCTGGAAGGCAGGGGCTGTTGAGAGGCAAACAGGCCCCATGGGACCAAAGTGAAGTGCTTAGAGAACAAATTCCTGGTGCATAATGGAAGAGCTGGGGAGAAATAAAGCTGTTTGGATCTGTGGGGATGCAGGTAGGGGCTTTGATAGTGAGCAAGTGTCAATACACCATGGAGCTGGGGAGTGCAGGCAACATCAAAACTGGAGGGGAATGGGAGGAGGGAGGGTGATGAGCAGGGGAGAGGGTAAAAAGGTTAGCAGCGAAATATGCAAAATCCTACTTGCTTTATTTTCTGTCCTGTTATTGACAATCTTATTTTCAGTCATTATTTAATGGGCAGTTAGTCGGAGTAAAAAGACCGATTAGGTCTGCTAAGCACAGTGATTAAAGCAGTGGGGTAAAAAACTGCTTTAGGAAAACTGCCGACTAACTTTCTTTTTTCTTTTTTTTTTTAATATCAAAGGAGGTAATGACATTTTCTAGTAAAGTAAGGGTTTTAACCTGAAAGCTTTTTTTCTTCTTTGCCTTCCACACTGTTAAAAGCACAGGCTTTTCAAAGTACAGCAAACAGTTCTCTTACCAAGCTACCACATATCCCACTCCACATTGACAAAGTCTAGCTTGGATTTGCAAATAACTGAGTGGTTTTGAGAGCTAAAAACCTTGTTATTTATGTTTTAGAGTGAACAAATCTGGGTTTGCAGTGAAAATATATTCTCATCTTCAGCAGTGGGTGAGCTGCCTTTTTGCCTCAGTACAACTTGAAGCGTAGGATCATGTTTAATAAAGAGATATTTAGTTTGCTATTGGAAAATGATTGCTGCAGAATATATAAAAGCTGCTTGGATATTTTTATAGAACTTTTGCATAAATCTTGTATCCATAACCTGATCTAGTGACATAAATATTAGCAGCTTGTTTCTATTTCACCTGCTGTAGAACCACTGCTGTCCTACAGCAATAACCAGCAAGGGAATAGAGCTATTTGCTGCTGTCATAAATAAGACAGGGTGTCACAGCTGTTTTCATTTGACTGAGCAGTAATGGAGTTAATTATACTTCCAGTCTCTTTGTTTTTGATCTGTGTTTCCAAAGTCATCTGAGCTTCTTGAATTCTTGCAATTTTTTAACCCTTTTTCTACTCACTGGATTAGATATTTTCTGTAATTTGCAGATGATTTCACTGCAATAATTTTTTCTGCATATTTATGTATGCTTTTTCTATTAGTTAGATTTTATTTTCTATGAAAATCTCTACTAAACATCAATGTTATTTAGTTGTCTTGAGCAACATAACAGATAGGGAATATGGTCTTTTTGAAGACCAGGCACATTGGCTTTTGCTAGAAAACAAATGTGTTTTCATCTCCAGCAATGCAGGTAACTTGCTTTAAGAAAAAGAGCAGCATAGTAAAGCTATACTTTGATCCAATCAATCATATTTCTGAAAGAATTCATGGAATTAGAGTGTCTAAAGGACAGCTAGACTTGCACAAATAGGGAAAGGTGATTCATATTTAGGAACACTAGTCCATATGGCTGCTTAAGTGCAGCGCATCAGGCAGAACTTAATGCAAGAAGTCCTCTCTGGTGCTGAGAGAGCTTTTCAAGTTGCTTGCAATTTTATTTTTTCTTTTCCCTGTTTTCCTAAGTTTTTTTGTTTGCTGTTTTTTTGTTTGGTTGGCTGGTTTTAAGTGCAACAATAGTAAATAAGAATAAAAGGAAATATTTGTTTATAGATATTAATGGCAATATATTGAATGTGTCCAAGTTTTGCTCAAAGAATTGAATAAGTCTCTAGTCACACAAAGAAGTGTAGTTGTTGAAGTGTCTGGGATGAAGGCTCTGATTCTGAGCCAGCTTTACCAAGTTACTGCTTTTATGGGAATTGGACACCAAGCCTGTACGAAAACCACACTGGAAACACATCTGCATATCTCCATACTTAAAAATAGGCTTTGAGATGTGCCTCCAGTGGTTTGCAAGCAAACAAGTGACAAAGTGAAATGTGGGAGCAGCAAGTACTACAGATATATTTCTCTAGTATTTATAGTCTGTAGTTGCTAAGTCTCTGACATACTCTTGGAATGGAAAGCAAGGTGCAAGCTTCAAGAGTCAGACATAAATAAGATTGCTAATAAACACTTAAAATTTCAAACTTACTTGTAATTTAGCATGACAAAAAACATGATCAGTGATATGTGCCAGCATAAAAGTGTGTGATAAGTAACCTTGCTCTTAGTGTGGTTGCCTAGTTCTCAAATCCAGCTGCCACACTGTTACTGCAGTATTGCAAGACAAAGAATTATGTATTATTTTATCCCCTTTTTTTACTCTTTTTGACAAATAAATAATTAACTGAGCAGACAGGATGAGGAGAGACAGATGAGATGAACTTCCTAGAAGTCCTGCCAAAATGTCTCATCACTGGGACACAGTAGTCATCACACAGAGCTGACAACGTGCAGGAGGGATTCTTCTCATATGTGACAGTGAGAAGCCAAAGTTTCCATTTTCTGCTGCCAAAACCTCCAACCACTCCCCACCCCTCACCCCCAAATATGGTTATGTATGATCATGGAAACTTTCCCCGTTGATGGAAATTCTGCGCTGCTGGGAAGACTGTTATGCTTAGCTGAAAGACAGGGAGAAATTTGGGAATTGGTCTTGTTTCAAGTTTGAAGGTTTTTTTTGAAGACAGGTAAAATTTAAAACCCTGATTTCATTCTGAGGTGTGTAAAATCTCTGCTTTCATTAATAGATTTAGCCAGATACAGCCTTTTACTACAGAAGGTCAAATCTTTCACTCTGAAGTCTTTCAGACTCTGAACCCAGTTTGCATATTGAGCTCTCAGAACTATTTTCAACTACCAAGGGCATCTGAGCATGAAGAACACATTTCTTGATGTCTTTAGTTACAAATTGGCACACAGATGGGCTGCAGTAGTATGATGGGGGGTGGGGGGGGGGGGGCTCACATCTTAAATCCGCTCTGTTTATTACCCAGGAAGTTTTGATCAAGTTTATGGTGTTAAAGACTCCAACATATCAACTCCATTGAAGAACAGGACAAGCTATTGTAAATATGAACCATCAAAGCATTAGCCATTTCAATGAAATGAAGCAAATCAATTGTTTTCTATAAAGGTGCCTTTCAGATCTCCTTTTTCAGGTTCTGAGATCCCTTATCAAGTTCAGCATTATTAAATGTTGGACTATGGACTGCAAGAGTAATTTTTTAGGACTTCTAAAGGGTCACTTTGCTGCTAACAAGCTTGTCTTTGCATTTATTTTACTTGGCCTAAACAAAGTGACTCACACACACACACACACAAATGTACATAAACCAGGATTAATTCTGTTGCATCTAATATCTGTTTGAACCTTAACCCAGCAGAGAATTTGAGGACTTAAAGAAAATCAGAGATGTGTTCAAATGCTATTTTAAGATAGGAATAATGTTTACAGTGAAATATATCCATGATGATGATCATGTTAGGATTCTTTCTGTTTATCTGCAAGAATAAACTATAGCTTGCACTGGGGAAATAGAAGATGTTTTCTCTGTGGTGCATCATGTACTCACTTTTGTAGACAGCTACATCTCTAGATCAGTGGGATAGTTTCCTTTTCTGGGACATCCTCAGCTTCTTGAGAGGCTGCATAAATGTTCAGCCCATGTTGTCCATATTGGGGCAATACCAATGTGTGTACATATTGTGTGTGTACACAATACAATGTGTGTACAAGTACTCTAAAGGTGGAGGATGCTCCCTTGTTTTCTGTCCTTCCTCTGCTGGAGATGGTAATGGAATTGAAAATGGAACCTTGTTTATTTTGAATATGTAGCCTTTATCCTTCATGTAACTTTAGGTAGTTTCTGAAAATGACTTTTCCATTGAGATGGAATTCATAAACTTCAAGCATGAGATGTCCATCTCTAAGCATAGCTTTAAGTATAACTAGAAGATTAAATGCCTTCATAGGCTGGGGTCAGTGTTTCTAATCGAAGGTGCCTGACATTGCTTTAACATATGCTTTATTTACCATACTAAAGCCCTGAGCTGCCATGTTTCAAAGAAACAAGAGGCTAGAATGAGTTATCTTCTTTCAGTAAAAAGTAGAATTTCCTCTCTAAAATTACACTGGCTTGAGCTCCATTATTCCCAATATACTTTCCAACACCATTGACAGGTTTAAGATCTGGTATCTGTGATGCTTGAGAACGAAAAACATGTGATTTATACCTCTGGAAAGACTGTATTTCTGGCTTTCTAATGGGACAAACAGAAGTTGCACCTCGCTTAGGAATGTCCAGAGCCATTGCAGGTTAAAGCTCTGATGTATGTTTAAACACAAAAGTTATTTTGTGTCACTTTAAAACATGATTTTAAATAAGAGTTATATCTTTACCAATATAAAACTGAACCTGGTAGCAATTTAGTAAAATGGATTTTTTTGGACAGAATACCTATTATATCATACAAGCCTACTTTCCAAAGCGTGCAGTAAAACAGAGCTTACTGTAAATTGCTTGATTGCTCAACTTTCTTCCCAGACTCAGCTCAGTGGAGTAACAATGCTATAAAACTGGGGAGAGAGAAGACATTTCTTGTGCCTCAGTGACTGAATAATTCCAGTATTCTCACTTTCATGTGAACCTGATCTGTTTTCCAAACTGGCCATTCTGTCAACCTGGAGGAATTGGTCAGGAAGGAGAGTAAGCAGGGTCTGTTTTCTCTGGTTTGTTTTTTTGGTTTTTTGGTTTTTTTTGAAAAAACAGTCTTTGAAAGAGGAAATTCTCTTTGACAGAATTTTAAACTGTATACTTGAATAGTGAACATTTCTAGAAAAGAGGTAATGGTAATACTATTCTGACAGTAACATAAATTTACCTTTTCCTACAAATTAAAGCTTCAAAAATAATAAATGTATTCTTGCTGCATACTGATATCCTCTTATTCTTCCTCCACATTTTTCCTTTCTCTTTACAACTCCCTAAATTATAAGGGAATTAAAAGTCCATTAGATAGTATACATTAACATATGCTATTATGGTTTTAGCTAGTGAGCGTGGGCAGAAGCTGCTGTGTGATGTGATTTCCATTACTGTCCTTTGAAGGCAAAACATAAAATTGTTTAATATGTTTTGCTGTTAAAAAAAAAGAGTACTAAAATTCTAAACTATGACAAGTGGTCTAAAATAAGTAAAGAAAATATTTATTTCTAAAATATGCTACACATGAATTCCTATGTTGAAAAAGGTTGGTTTATCTCCTAAAATGCCACAACTAAAGTATCAGGGTTTTCCAAACCACGTTGAAGAAGCCTTTTTATAGGTGTCTATAGAATACCTTCTACCTGAGAATACCAAGGAAGTCTGATTCAATTATTTTTTTAAGTAGACAAAGTTGCCAAACCCCAAAATAACGATTTTTAAACTAGAAATAATGATTTTTCCATTGTGTTTCTTTTACTTTCTGTCTGTCTTAAGACTGCTAAGTAGCCTCTAGGAACAAATGGCTATAGCTTATGTATTTTTATGTCCTTGACCAAGTTGGTTACCCTTGCTGTATCCTTATTTCACCACATACAAAATGGCATAATGCCTCTCTATCTCATGCAATGGAAACTAGATTTTTATATTTAAAAATTGTAAAGTGCAGAAGAGGCTTTGTCAAATTCGTAACGTGTTTAATTGTAAACTGCTACGGCTGTGCAAAATATTGCATATCCTAATGCTATGTTTTCTATCAGTTTGAAAGATTTTCTCATCTTACTACCACAGATTTAGTGGGAAATACCAGGAATAAATCTTAACAGTCAAAGAAATTTACTTACAGTTGCCTTTTCTACTCCTATTGACAGCAGATTTATATCTGTGACCAAGGAAGTAGTCATCTGAATGCAGTCATGGATGATTTTAAATTAAACATAAAGTTTAAGAAAATTCTGGCTAAATGTCATCAAGATCCATCATACCAAGCTGTCTGAGAGGGTAAAGGGCACTCTTTGAGCGAGATGAAGGGCAAAAGCAGATCCAGAGCCAAAAGAGTCCTGCAGTATGGCACAGGTGCTTGGGGACAGCCATAGGAGCCACCTGGGAGAAGTGGGGTTTGTGACTCTGAAGCACTGGAGTGAGTGCTCTCCTTGTGTGCCCCTCTCCTTCCCTGCCTCCCCTCGTCCTGGACTCCAGGCTGCTGTTGCTTTTGTCTCAGGCCTTGCTCCCTAATCTCTCTCTACCAGCAGCTCTGTGTACATCTACTCCTTTTCTCCACCCACCCAGCCATTTCCAAGCATCCAGCGCTGTGAGGACCTGAGCAAAGGGTATTTTTTTTTCTCCCCAGAATCCAGCTCTAATTTACAGCATTTGTTCCTGTATTAACCATAAAAGGAAAAAAGTATTTTTTTACATCATTGTTTAAATGTGAATCAAAATTCAGCATGTGGAGGACAGGGAATATTTATAGTCATATTGTTTGTATTTTGGGTGGGATAAAAATAGCCTTTCCATGAAAAATGCAGTAGTGACCAGAATTCCATTGTTTCCCCTACAACACATACATTAAACAGTCCTAAGTGGATAATGGGAAAGAACAATAATAAGGATAACGATAGGTTACAGAAACAATTAGGTAAGGAATAACACATGACAGGTAATCCAGTCATAAATTTATAGGCATGCTGCTCTCTCCTCAGGAGCCCTGTGAGACACAGGGCCAAAGGCCAAATACATTCCCAAGGAATGTGTACTGAATCACACGCCTGCAGACTGCATGTTATTATTAGAATTGTAAAATGTTATTGCTGATTTTTATATATCACACTGTGTGGTTAATTTAAAAATGTGGCTAGACAATTTATTGTGTGTTTGGGATGGCTATTTCCAATACAATTTTCTTTGATTATTTTAAAATGTGTTGTTAGATTTAATTCTTTTTAAATGCATTTTCAAACCTCAGGAGGACTCTCAATGACGCTTAAAAAGCTCTAGGTACCTCAGCTTTGTTCTGGCATTTTGGCTTCACACTTATCCACTCAACAGTAAATGCTTGTTTTCAAGCTTATTTTCCCCAATGCAGCAGCCCTTTTGTTAAATGCAGCCAGTGCAGTGTCAGTTAAGGAAATGGAATAAAAACAATTTAAAAGTAGCACTGGGGCAATGAGCTGGCACATGGAGCTCTGCTGTGCCTGCACTTTACAGACACATTGCTCACCCCTTAACCTGTCTTACCTGCACGAGCTGAAAGGAGCCCTGCGTTTTAAACTGGGACGCTTACATTTCCTGTTGAACATTGTTGGCAAATGAGAAGTAGGCAAATACATGTCATGCTACCCAGAGCCAGTAATGAAAGCCTTCAATGTCCAGAAAATGGAGTTTCACAGTATTTTCAGGGAGGCTAATAGCTTTTTCTCCCACTTTTGAATTGCTGCAGGATGTCTGCATCTGAAAGTTCTTCCATAAGCAGAAAAGCTGTTTCAGATTACTCGAAGAGGCAGCTTGATGAATCACTTCAAATATCCCTCCCTAAAAAGACC